>NC_083765.1:44670583-44883083 GCF_963514075.1 Conger conger | reverse complement strand
GTTTTTATTAGTTCATAATAAAAAAAGCCAAAGTAATTCCCTGCAGTGTAGACGTAGAGGAGCTGTGCATGCCTACTACAGACCTTTCACATTTTCACTAAAACTGCCAAATGTAAAAAAGTAAAAAATAAAAAAAGACAAAAAAGCGGAATGTTGCATAACCTCTTGTTTAGAGGAAATCTTAAATGTACATACTGTATGTTCTTTAATGATTTTTGGAGGGAGAGACAGAATATGGTAAAACAATATTTGTTATTTTTGACCACTGGAGTGTGACAGAAACGGGAAGCTGACGTTTGAAGCGAAATGCGCGGTCATTCCCGCGGAGCTGGGATTAGGGGAGCACCACTAAAGTACCGAGCGGTCCTCTTGGCAAACTCGACCGGTAAAGACCACTAACACGGGATGGGCACGCAATGGGCTTTTGTCTGCATGGAATTTGGGGGGTTTTACCACTCTATTTTTAGGAGTGGCAGCCATCTTAAAAAAATGATAAAAGACTGAGAGGGAACTTGGTTGTTTAGAGGAGGCAGAGCGAGGTTTCTAGAACGTTCTCTTCTTCTGTGGTGGGAAGAGCTGTGCTCCAGCACTGTGACGAGACTCGAGGGGGGGCGGGGCGGGTTATTGGGAGCGGGGGCTGATGGGTAATCGTGGGGGTGGGGTTTTGGGCAGCAGCACGGCACTCCAGCGGCAGAGGCCCCGCCCACACGGGGGCGTGTCCGGGCCAGCGGCCAATGAGGTGGTCACCAGTAGAATTCTCGTAAAGCACAGGTTATAACTTTGTACATACGTATATATACCTGACGGTGAACACTAACCATATACGTCACATTGCAAATATAAAAGAAAGTGTTTGACACTAATATTGTCTAGAAGTACTGGAAAAAAAAAAAATAATGAAGGCAAAAGTCAAGTCTATAAAAGGGCATCAAGAATAATATGGCAATGTGTTTTTAGCTGAACTAAAACAAATATCAAACCCTAATAATTTCAGTATGGATACTGTACACGTGATTTTATCTGTGCGCACTAACGCAGGTTTTATTTTAAGTTACTCTTTCCCCTCCTGTCCCCATCCCCTCATCTCATTGGTCCATTGGGCTGAGTGTGTATGTGTGTGAGGTCCAGAGTGAGACCCAAGCCCTGGGGGCGTCCCAATACTCAGAGCAATGTATCCTCCTTTCCTTCTCTTGTGTTCTCCTATTCTGAAGTGTGGGAGGCGGAGACGAGCAGAGGAAAGGAGGAAGCCTTTTTTTGGGATATTGGGACGCACCCCCGTCCTCTCACCTGAGCCACACTGCGGGGCAGAGCCCTGCTCCTCCTCCTCCTCCTCCTCCTCTCCACAAGGGGTCGCCCTTGAGCTGAATCACAGGCATTAAGCTGTTACACAAACCTGCTCGACGGCTAAGTACACTAATTGAAAGGTACATTTATTCCTCCTGTCGCTCGGACCACAGGAGGCAAATCACTGGCAGCTGCGAGAAAACGCTTATGATTGCAGTGAAGTGCTCGCTGGTGTGTGGAGGAAAAACCCTCAAACAGGAACCAAGTTTCACCTCCTGTCAGGCTGCGGGGCAGGCAGGACGTTATTTATTGTTGCACTTATCTGCGTTCGGGTTCCGCCGCCATTCTCAGGCCAGTGTGGAGCCTTTCAGCCGATCAGAGCCGGCGCGAGTTGGCGGCCGGGCTATAACAGGATTTCACGGTTCACGCGTGATCCAAAACGATTTTCGCCATTTTGAGACGGGGAGGGCAGGCGGGAGCTGTGTCAGTGCTCCTGCTGTGCCGCTGTGAATAAATAGCGCGGGGTATTTCTGCGCTGAGGCGGCTCCTCGCGGCCTGTAACCCGCCTGAAGATTATGACTCAGCTGCAGCGTGCGGCTCTGCGGGAGGTCTTCTTCGTGCCGAGTCTGCGTTTCACGCGTGTTTCCACGCTCCTCACCTCAGTCTCAGCCAGCAGAATGTGGGGCGTTTTTGCGGTTGTGACGAGCCAACGGGAGGGCGAGCGAGTTCTGTTTTGGGTAAAAGAATAATACATACATCAGGGCTCATCGATTCAGTTCCCGAGGGCTGAGAACTGCTGGTTTTCCACCCTGCCTTTACCTGGGAGTCAGGTGTGAAGACAGTCTGGCCAATCAGTAGCGCTAATCGTTCGGTCAATTACCCGGGAGGAAAGAAAACCTGGGCTGGATGTGGATTCGAGGGCCAGATTTGATGATCCCTGATGTACGTGATTGGGTGCCAGCGCTGCCCAGAGAATGACACTCAAACGCTACGCTTATTTACGACGCGTTGCTCCGTCTCCAGAAAAGACACACAACGCACGATAAAAATGTCACATTTCATCCCTTTAAAACTGTGCAGTGAGAATGAGAAAATAAATGAATGCTCCTTCCATGAAACATGGCCAATTTCACAGGCAAAAAAAAGTTGGCACAACAAAAATGTTTTTAGGGTGGTCTCCGCAGACTTTTTCTGCCAACCCCTGACATCCCCCCCACTAGCCCACTCACTTAAAACGCACGCTCTGCTCGTTGGCTGCGGCCGGACCCACTCCGTGCTACGCCCACTCCGCACGGCGAGGACGCAGAATCCGCCGTGCCGATGTTCAGGTGTACAGGAAGCCCGCAGTGCCAGTCAAGTTCTGACACAGATGGCAGTTCGGATTCTGCCCCGGTACATCGCTACACCCACTCATCAACCCACTCACCGTCTGTGCTGCGTTTAGTTTTTTCTTTTTCTTTTCAATCGAAATATTTAAAACATTTTAACTATTGAACCGAACTCTGGTGGATCCACACAGCTCTCACAACATCGCACCAATACCAGTTTTCTCCCGCTGCCTTTACATTTTCTCCCCAACCCCCCCCCCCCCCCAACAAACTTTTTCTCATAGCTCACCCCAACACGATAAAGCTAAAAACACTGCGTCTAATGAACTTGACCTTTGCCACAGTTTTATTTAAATGATTATTTTTATTATCGTGAAGAGATATGATGTGTGTGTTGTTCTTTTGTACAAATCCTCTTGTTCCCAGTGAAGTCCAGTAACACTGCAGGTGCTGTTGTCACACTGTCCTCTTCTTTCTTCTCTTTCTTCTTCTTCCTCCTCTTCTTTTTTAATTTATTGTGTTTTATTTTTCCAGGCTTTTATTTTGTAATTTTTTTTGCCTCCTCTCTGATGACGGGTGGGGCTTTTTTGTAATATTTATCCTTTTAATTTGTTAACTTTAGTCACTGCTAACGTAACAAAATGCACTGTGATGATTCCAGTATTAATAAAAGTTGTACTGAAAATTCGTTCTGTCTGAGCCCAGAGCTTTTCATTCAGATAAAAAACGCAAAATGGCAGGTAGGCGGTCGGGGTCTGTCAGGTAAGCCCCGGGGGAACGGTGCGTTAGTTTTGTTCTCTCAGTTGGTTTGACAGGCGAGTAAAAGGGATTGTGGCCATCTGAGAGGCTGTAGCGCACTTTTCTAACACCAGGGGGCACTATAATTCTTCCAGTAATGTCGGGTTTTTTCAATGTTTTGTTGCTCTCTGGTTTTGCTCTGCTCTCCAGCTGTCTACTGTATTGGGCACTTTGGATGGAGTAGTCAGTCTCAATGATGTACAACGCGTACACGCGAACGTTTCCAATTAGGCTACATTCTCGAGGTTTAAGCTCCACCGAGCGAAGAGCAAACCCCTTGCTCTGCATAGCTGGGAAAACGTGACTTTAACCCGCGTGACGGCAACCTCCCGAGAACGGGAGTACGGCGAAACGCAAATGAAATTCAAATGAAAAATGACGCGCAGTAATAACAGCAGAAATCGGCACGACCTCCCACCGTTTCCGCATTGAGCGGTTCACCGGGAAACAAACAAGCAGGAGCACTTAGGATCGGTTATCCTGCTGTCTGAAGTACGAGTACATGTGAGCAGTGATAAATGACGACGGTTCCTGCTGGCTCTCCAAGGCTGAGATTTCTCTCCTATAAAGCCACCCCCCCCAGACAAAAAACCTCCCAACTACTCATATATCATTTTTATTTTGTTACACTACCCTATTTTAACACACATTCAGTGATATTCCCATAATATATTTGCAGTTATATGAACTATTTGAGTTCAGATGAAACAGTTGAGCTTCCGGAAACTCATTATGCTTTTTTAAAATTTTGCTTCTAACCTCCCCTTGACCATCAAGCAAACAGATAAATAATAAGTAACATTCGCTGCAGTCTTGCAGAAAATTAGTCAGCGGGGAAATGTGAATAATGGATCGCTGTGCCTTATGTAAAATGTAGAGAAATATTGATGTCAATATCTAGTTACATTAACATGATGACATCAATATTTGGTTGTAAATGGCTTAATACCTCCAGGACAGCTTGTGCCTGTGGGCCCTATATCACACTTGGGCTCATTATAGTCCCAGCAGTGAGGTAAAAGTAGTGCAGCCTTTCAGATCCATACTGTGAAGGGTAGAGATGACACAATGTGCACTCAGCAGGAGGGAGCAGTACACCCTGACTGGTGGCCAGTCCATCGCAGGACACACACACCATATACACACACACACACACACACACACACACACACCATATACACACACACTCACACACTCACACATTCACATACATACATCATTCACTCACACACTCATACACTCACATACACACTATCACACACACACACACACACACCATTCAGTCATACACTCTCTCTCACACACATACACACACACACTCACGCACACATCATTCACTTACACACTCATACACACACCATTCACTCACACACACACACACACACACACACACACACTCACACTCATACCTTGGGGAAATTCTTCAATAGTCTCCACTTAGCCTCCTGCATGTCTTTGCGCTGTGGGAGGAAACCGGAGTAGCCGGTGGAAACGCATGCAGAAACGGGGAGAACATGCAAACTGCACACAGAAAGGCCCTCGCTCTGGATTCAGACTCTGTTGCTTCTCGCTGTGAGAGAACTCTTCACTGCACCCCCGTGCACCCACACCTGCAGTTTGTCTGCGGACCATAACATTTCTCACAAATTTTCTGAACATTTGTATGGGGTGTATAAATTTATGAGTTCAGGGAACATTCCTGGGCGAGTTAATATTCTGACCCGGTGAGTTATGAATGCAATCCCAGGCCGGGTAGCACTGCATCATTAAGGATTAGGATTAAGGGTTGGGTAAACTGATCGTAGGCCAGCGCAATAAGGCACAACTTTCTCAAGTCGACAACTGCACAGGGAGCAGAGAACACTGCTTCTCGGATTGTTTTAACGGAGCTCTTTAATTGATAACGCGCGATTCGTTTACTTCAGTGTAATTCCCTTGGGGCTCAAACAGCCATTAAAAAGAGTTTTTTTGCTGGTTTGCTGGTATTTGAACAAAAGCAAAAGCACTGGAGCTGATTATTATTCGGATGATCTGGAGCTTCAGTGAGATACCAGTCATATTAGATTGCTAAATTCTTCTTGTACACAATCTCTTTCTGAGGCGATGTTCTTGGGCTCATTAGACGGCTAATGTTGCAGGTTCACACGACAGCGGCCACACTGTCAAATTAATAGCACATTATCATTTATTAGTTTAGCGTACGGCGTACATACCCCGCTTATCCAGGGTGACTGTAAAGGGAAAATAATACAAATTGCACCCAGTAAAAGGGTTTAATAGCAAGGCATCAAACAGGAATAAGCCTCGGGCCCAAAAATTAGTGCCACAGCCAGTTTTCCATGACCACCGATAGCCTAGCGGTGGACTTCATTATTCACGACAAGATGATTTATTAAAAACAGGTTCACTCTGTTTACCAAAATGATTTCCATTGATAATTTGTAATGCTCAAATAAATGTTTTATTTAAGACCATGATTTAAAAAAGAAACGTTTATGGCCTCCATTTCAGACCGACACGGGAAGTTTCTGGGCTTCGAATCCCAGCGCACTCGCTGCTCCGCGCGTTCTGAAATTAATTAAATGAGTAAAAGTTGAAAATGTAACTGCACAGCTAAAGGATAGGGAAATCACACATTAAACGAAGTTGCTTGTACAAAATTAACATAGCCTTTGGCGAGCGTTTTGGGAGAGACAGAAAGCAGCTTTTTGTTCGGACTAAAGACTGAAATTTTATAGTGAAAAAAGAGAAGAGAGATGGGTTGCCAGTTAACTGGCATCAGTCTGGAGCTTCAGGCTGCTGTTCATACTCATTAGACCACAAGTGTGAGGCTCCAGGCACAAGCCACAGAACTCAGCGGACTAGCTGGAGGCGCTGAGATGAATTTGCGTCTAGTGCTCGGGTGAGTCAGGAATATTAACGCGGACGGAGTGAGGAATGTCCCGCGGGAGAGGCCTGGTCAGTGTTAATCACTCGTCTGCTGCAGGGGGAAAATGTTCACCACCTGATAGCTGTTAGTCAGAGCAGAGCTGCTTCCCTCGCTGATATGTCTCAGCTCCCCTTATTTCACATACACACCCCCACACACCCACCCACCCACACACACACACACACACCCACCCACACACACATACAAACACACACCCGCCCACCCACACACACACTCACACACTCACCCACCCACACACACAAACACACCCCCACACACCCACCCACCCACACACCCACCCACACACACACACAAACACACACCCGCCCACCCACACACACACACACACACACACACACACACTCACCCACCCACACACACAAACACACACCCACACACACACACACACACCCACACACACAAACACACCCCCACACACCCACCCACCCACACACACACACACACACCCACCCACCCACACACACACACACACACACACTCACCCACCCACACACACAAACACACACCCACACACACACACACACACCCACACACACAAACACACCCCCACACACCCACCCACCCACACACACACACACCCACCCACCCACACACACACACACACACACACCCACCCACACACACACACACACCCACCCACCCACCCACACACACACACACACACCCACCCACACACACACACACACACACACACACACACTCACCCACCCACACACACAAACACACACCCACACACACACACACACACCCACACACACAAACACACCCCCACACACCCACCCACCCACACACACACACACACACCCACCCACCCACACACACACACACCCACCCACCCACCCACACACACACACACACACACACACACACACACACACACACACACACAAAACCCCCCCTAACATACAAACATCGTACTACGCGAGGAGCGGCTCCTCCGGACATTATCCCGGCTTGTCGGCGAGCATCGGCCACCAGTGAGATGATGACTGGCGGCAGGTTGAACATGTGAGGGAGTCCACGGCCCGTGCTACGCGTCCGCCCCCCACCCTGGAGGCGAGTCTCGGGCGCAATCCTCCTCTCGAATCAAGGGCACCCCCCCCCCCCCATTCCCGCTTTTCTCATTTCAGCAGAGCCGGATCCGGCCCGATAAATCACCCGCCCCTCTCCCTCCCTCCCTCCCTCCCCCGCGTCCTGCATCTGAATATGCTCAATAAGACGGAAGATGAATCGCGTGTCCGCGTCAGCCGCTGATTGCCTCAGCGCTTGTCAGGAACGAGCGGAGACGGCCGTGCGATTCACAGGATCAGCGTTGCACCCCTGTGTTCTGCATACGCAATTGATGAGGAGGGGGAGATATATTGTTCCTTCGCCGGCTCCCTTTAAAGTAGCTAATTTCACGTTTTCTCACCCGACCACCTACACTGTGTAGGCCACAATCTGAATGCAAATGAGATGTCTTACGCTTATTCCATGCTCGGTTGCTACTTTTTTCTTTGATGATGATGATACTGTTTGATATAGTTTGCACGTAATGATTTGAAGTGGAGGAAAGGAATAGGAAAATAATGCAGCCAGTCACCGTATATTGTACACTCATCGGAGTTATGTAATCATCAGAATTCTGCTTGTTCTGCATAGGCGTCGGCTAAAAGGTTATCTCGTTACATTCATTTCAAAAATTCCCGAGCTGAAAATTAGAAGGTTCTATCTGCGTCCTGAGTAGATTTGAGGTATTGAGGTTCAAAGATTCCAAAGTGAATGGGCTCCAAGCAGATACGACTTTAAATTTAGCATTTGTTCACACTTTGAAGCTGTATTTTGTCTAAAAATTCACACGTATTTAGTGCCCTATAACCAACAAATTAATGACAGTAACTAATTTGTTCAAAAATGTCAGTATAATTAATAATTCTTATCTCACAAATTATGTTTATTTACAGTATTGTGGGTTTGTGAAGTTTCCTAGTCCATGCAGTGTTCAATCGATTACAGTAAGGTCCCTGATTAAGACAAAGATTATGATGATAGCAGTTGTAATATACAGCACTAAAACCCAAGACATTTAGATAATAATAATAATAAAGGGTTTTTATAAAACGAGTACCTGCCTGTCAAAAGGTCTCTACACAGCCCTATATAAGAAGATTCATCTTTAGACAAGATCTGAAGGCAGCTAGGCTTTCCCAGTCACAGGTGTATTGTGTCAAAGGGTTCCATAGATATCCATAGTTTAGCTGTAGCATTAACCAGAATTCCTATTGCAGAAAAGGAATGTTGGAACGTTTGGAATATTTTATTTTTTTCAAAATTCTAAGTCAGTGTTCTAGAACTCCACTGCTGTCAGCCACCAGTAGTGATAGTGACATCAGCATTAGAATGGGCTCATTATAACATTTGCATTGGAATGTTCAGTTAAGAACATTCTAATTACACATTTGTGATCTTACCCCTTAAAGGGTTAAGGATGGTTCTGCGCTGGGTGATGTTTGTGTTCCAGGGCAGAAACAGGGTTGAGGAGTTGAGAGGTGAGCGCACACAGGGGGGTATGACTGAAGCAGGGCTGTGGGTTATACAGACACACCTGACATGACAGGTGATTGACAGCTGGAGCAACCTGTGGCAGAAGGTCGGATAATTCACAGTCCAGTGTCTTCAGACACTTTAGTGTACAACCTCACCAGCCCTCTTAGCTTAACTTGTTGATGCTGGAGTGCAGTTTCACAGTAAAAAAAGCCAGTACATTTTATGGGAAAGTATTAGCGACTGGGCTGCCAGAATATCACATAATAAACAACGGTTACAACATGCTACACACACACATTTCTGCAGATCTAACAAATGCTGAATGAATGTATTAGGGGTGTTTAATCTTAATAATACAATTATTTACATTTCAGCTGCTTGCAGTTTTCTACCCTTGCTAGTTTCAGACATTTATTGCTAAATTCACAGACTTTTTAAAAAGCGTTCTATAAAGAGCCTGTTTTCCATTAGTTTTCTCCTTCTCTCAGTTTGTTTTTTTGCAGCCCTTCCTAAACTCACTCCTCGGTCCCCTCGGTGTAGCTGGCTGTTGTTACAGTTAATCTCTCAATTAATTAATGTTGAAAGCACGCGTTTAAAAACTTTTCTAATTTATTTCAAATACAATGCAGGTTTGGCTCATTGTGATTTTCTGTTTCTTCTTTTAACTTAATTTCTTCAAAGTGGTTCAGTTTAGGGACCATGAATACTTACTTTAAGCCTTAAGCCTTTAAGGACCACACTGATTCCACCTCTCACTCTATAACTTAATCGGTCCAACAATCTTACCTCTGATTTTACCAATTATACAATACTACTAATTATTACCATACTAATTAGTATAAAACAGCAACTGTGATTCGCTGTTTATTAGACAACAATAAAATGGTTTGATGTACTGAAGAGACAGAAGAAAGAGTCACGAAAACAGACAAGTAACATTTATAGGTCTAGCTGTGTAAAGGTTAACGGCCTAGCACAGTGTACTGTCTCCACTTGTTGATTATTAATGCGTCTTGGTGATCCAGCAGTTTTTGTATTCCTGAGAGCAACTGCGATGTCATCCACTCCTGTACAAGCGCTCCAGAGAAGCGATTGTGATGTAATTATGAGTGATTGTGATGTAACGCTAAGTGATTATGATGTAATGTGATAAATACAGCCCTTCAGGACAGCGCAGTAGGGCCTCATCTCCCAGAATCACGCGAGCACTGTTCCTTCATTAAACTGAAAGCCTCACTCGAGCACCGTTCTGACTTGGGATGTGGTCCTAGAATACTAATAAAGCACATTTTATTATTGCCGTGCATTACTATTTATGCAGCACGCTGGCCTTAAGAGGGTCATTCTCGTCCCTCAATAGACATTAGAGGTCTCTAGTTAAGTACGTTTAACAGCCTGTTAAAATGCAGGAATTAGGCCCTGTGGCTCACGTGGGTCTCCACGCCCGCACAGTGCTGATTTGGGCTCGTCATGAGTGCAATGCATCAACATTAAAAGTGTCTCGTTAAGTGCATTTAGCAGCCTGTTAAAATGCGCGAATAGCATTTGTAGTTGCATACAAACCTGCATTCATGTAACATACAATAGCAGCATAGCATAACATGACATGGCATGACAAAGCATAACATGACATGGCATGACCATTAAGCCCAACAAGGTTTGCCATTTTCTTACCACTAAATTGGGAGCCTGGTCTCACACTAATTCGTCGACCGGTGACCGAATGGTCTGACCACTGAACTCGGCCTCTGTGTTCCGAAATCTGAACATCCGCCCGTAGCGGTTGAAGTTGACATCCATCCATCCATCCATTATCTGAACCCGCTTATCCTGATCAGGGTCGCAGGGGGGCTGGAGCCTATCCCAGCATACATTGGGCGAAAGGCAGGAATACACCCTGGACAGGTCGCCAGTCTATCGCAGGGCAGACACACCATTCACTCACACACTCATACCTACGGGCAATTCAGACTCTCCAATCAGCCTAACCTGCATGTCTTTGGACTGTGGGAGGAAACCGGAGTACCCGGAGGAAACCCACGCAGACACGGGGAGAACATGCAAACTCCGCACAGAGAGGCCCCGGCCGACGGGGATTCGAACCCAGGACCTCCTTGCTGTGAGGCGGCAGTGCTACCCACTGCACCATCCGTGCCGCCGGTTGAAGTTGACAGTACGTTCTAATTCCCCAACCAAAACTGAGGCACTCCAATGCGTGCATACAAAAACGTTTTTATGTCACTATGCTCAATTGATGTTACATCGTAACCCTAACCATAATCTCTGTTGCTCACGATTTATTTGCCGTTTGCCGAAGGATTATGTGTAAACACATCTAGTATTTAATGTCTGTTTATATTTCATATCTGTGACATTTCTCCTTGCAATTTCAGATTGTCAGTGTGGGGTGCCGTTTATCCAGGATTCGATTTCCAGGGCATGAAAAAATCGCTGCGAGATCATGTTGAAAGTGTGGCGCTTCGTTTACTAAAAACCTAGATGGTATCCAGCAGCGCATGATAAGCAGCTCTTTGATATTCACGCGGGTGCCGTGGTCCATATACGGGCACGGGGCTGATGCCGGGGGAGGCCCGCTTCCTGGTCCAGGTTCCACGGGCTCGCGCTGTCACCCTGTCACAGGGACACGGCGCTGGCGCTTCCTGTAGCGCGCCACTCCAATTACCGCCACGGAGCCGAGACGGTGAGCCCGGCGCGCTGACAGGCCCGGTCCGGACTCTGACACCCGAACAAAACT
Source organism: Conger conger (assembly GCF_963514075.1). NCBI lineage: Eukaryota > Metazoa > Chordata > Actinopteri > Anguilliformes > Congridae > Conger > Conger conger. The sequence continues at coordinate 44,871,442 of NC_083765.1, read as the reverse complement.
GAGAGGAAGGAAGCGTGTGACAACAGGTTTAAAAGCAAGCAGACGGAAAGAGAGGGTGTCAGGGAAGAAAGTTTCAGAAGATGACAGACGAAAGGGTGTCGAGTGCTCGCCGCGATGGTTTTTTCGGCGCGACCGGAAAGGAGAAGCGTTGGGCGATGTCAGGCGGAGATACGCTCGGCTGGTTTGGAGGCGTGGGGGTGGGGGGAGGGGGGCACGGCCTTGTATCTGAGACGCCGTGGCCTTGTCGACAGCGCGCCGTTCTGAAGCACCGTTTTCCGCCCCCCTACCTGGTCACCTCTGCTCCAGATTGTCACAAACGTCACTTGTCTCTTGCCTCACACACCAGACACCCTCTCCCTCCCTCCCTCCAGATCCCTCCATACCTCTGTCCTCCTCTCTTTCTCCCTGTCTCTCTCTCTTTCCTTCTCTCTCTCTCTCTCTGTCTCCCTCTCTCCCTCTCTCTCTCTCTCTGTCTCCCTCTCTCTGTCTCTCTCCCTGTTTCCCTCTCTGTCTCTCTCTGTCTCTCTCTCTCCCTCTCTCTCCCTCTCTCCCTCTCTCCCTCTCTCTCTCCCTCTCTCTCTCTCTCTCTCTCTCTCCCTCTCTCTCTCTGTCTCCCTCTCTCTCTCTCTCTCTCTCTCTCTCATTCTGAGCTCTGTAGCGGTTGAAGCGGTTCTCCTGTGCTGGCTGCTTGCGCGATACCCGCCAGCCCGCTGCTAATTAATTGCGGCTAATGAGGCGCAGAATTAGCATTTTAATGTTCCTTCCCTGCGCACCCACTGCACATGCTCCTGTCTGTTCAGCGGCCCTTCACCTTTCAGACACAACTTTCCCACCTCCTCAAAAACACGCCGCTTCCCAATTACTGGCTTGTTTTGTATCCACACTTCTCAATTCCATGTCTCGCTCCTGTTTCAGCGTGTGTTAGCGTGCAAGAGCGCAGACACAAATGGATTTTTTTTCAGCTGGGGGAATGATTCCTGCGGGAAAAAAACAAACAAATAAATAAATAAATCAATGTGTGTCCTCTTGTTGTTTTGACTTCAGAGAAGCTGCACCGGGTAATGAACAGAAGGCGTAATGACCTTCGCCCTGTACATCTCTGATTCATAATCTCTGTGTGCGCAGTCTTAACGCGGGCAGACGTGTTGTACAGTGTAGTGCTTAAGGCTGGGGGTGGGGGGGGGGTAATCATGAAAAACCAACAACCACGCAAACTGACCACTCAAATTAGGAGGCTGGTGGTGACGGTTGTGACACAGAAGGGTGTGTGTTTGCTGATATTTTTATCCAAAGCGATTTACAGTTGATTAGACTAAGCAGGGGCCAAACCTCCCTGGAACAATGTAAGGGCCTTACTGAAGAACCAAGCATCTGTGACTGAACCACTAACCTTCCGGGTCCAAGTCAAGAAACTTAGCCACTAGGCTATCCGTTCCCTGAACATATGGTTAGGATGTGAACGTTGGGAAACTGATCTCAGATCAGTCCTCCTGTGCTGCTAGACTGCATAACTGACTCCTCCTAGATTTTCTCACCTTTATAAAATTGCTGTCTGAGCACATCTCATAGAGATGCACCACAGGGGAGAGGCTTATGTTGTTTACTAAGGGAGGTCAAAGGTCATATTAGAAAATGGCGGCCTGGGTTCGGTGACCTTTGCCCCCCCACAGAGAGGGCTTCTCAGCTGCGTGGAATGAGAAAACACACATTGCTTTGGCCTCACAAAACCGTGTTTCTCTGCTCTCTCAAAGACATGTGTAGTTTTTCCACTTGCAAAATAATACAAGCAGTGACATTTCTGCCTAGCCTATTGTTCATTCATGCCCTTTAGAATGAGCAGGACAAGGCTGTTTTCAATTTAATTGGGTAGCGTTAACTGGTTTTTCAATTAACTATTGAACTGAAGGACCTACACAAGTAATGAGCCATTAATTACACTTAAATGACAGGCACACCACACAATGTACTACCTCAAACCACAACATCATCTTTGCAGCATAAAATCTATAGAATTAATTTCAAGCGATGCCGTATGATGTTGCAATTTGACATGTTGTCATGCTAGCCTTTGAATCTCGCATTATAACTATGTTATTACACAATAATACACAAAATGCAAAGTACTTATTACACAGTAATGACAGTAATGTTTTTCCTCCTCAAAATGGAATTACCAATAGTGTGTGTGTCTGTGAATGTATGTGCGTATGTGTGGATGTCCATGTTTGTGTACATGTGTGTATGTCTATGTGTGCATGTGTACATGTGTGGGTGTGTGTGTATGTCTGTGTGTATACATGTGTATGTGTGTGTATGCATGTGTGTGCATGTATGTGTGTCTGTGAATGTGTGTGTGTATGTGTGTGCATCTGTGTATGTATGTGTTTGCGTGTGTATGTCTGCATGTGTGCCTATTTGTGTGTATGTATGTGTGTGTGTGCATGTGTGTGTCTTTGTGTGTGCATGTGTGTGTGTCTGTGTGTGTGCATGTGTACGTGTGTGTGTCTGTATGCATATGTACATTTGTGTGTCTGTGAATGTGTGCATGTGTGGATGCCTGTGTGTCTATGTGTGTGCATGTGTGTATGTATGTGTTTGTGTGTGTGTATCTGTGTGTGCATGTGTACGTGTGTGTGCATGTGTGTGTCTGTGTGTGTATGTGTACATGTGTGTGTCTGCATGTGTGTGTCTGTGTGTGCATGTGTACGTGTGTGTGCATGTGTGTGTGTGTCTGTGTGCGCATGTGTGTGTATCTGTGTGTGCATGTGTGCGTGTCTGTGTGTGCATGTGTGCATGTGTGCATGTGTACATGTGTGTGCATGCATGTGTGTATGTCTGTGTGTGTGTCTGTGGGCACGTGTATGTCTCTGTGTATGTATCTGTGTGTGCGCATATGTGTATGTCTGTGTGTGCATGTTTGTGTGTCTGTGTGTGTGCATGTGTCTGTGTCTGTGTGTGTGTGTATGTATGTCTGTAGGTCTGTGTGTGCCTGTGTGTGTCTGTTTGTGTGCATGTGTATATGTGTGTGTGCCTGTGTGTGTCTGTTTGTGTGTATGTGTATATGTGTGTGTATGTGTGTGTGTGTGTGCATGTATGTCTGTGTGTGTGTGTGTGTGTGTGTGCTTGAAGCTTCTGTGCCATCAATCTCTGCCTCTTGTCTCACTCCAGTGTGCGAGTTGACACAGACGTGAATCAGAGGGAGACTCCTCACACGTGGCTTCACACATGGGACAGGGTGGCTGACCCGCTGGTGTGCTGTGAGACACTGTCATGGCGGCTTCCCTGAGCGATGCTAGGACCCTTCCGCTGTCACCCTCCGGGGCTAACGCCTTCAGTCTGCACAGTGCTCAGACACACACTTCAACAGGGCTTTGAACAGGGTGAGCTCCAAGGCCCATGCTATTCACTTTGCAAAGGCCTCCACTGGAAATTTGTATTACTTTTTGTTTTTGGTGGATATACAAAGTAATTTATGGATATTCATTTTAGAACATCTACACATATTTTAATTATGTTAATGTGTGTGGGATTGCAATACAAATCCTTGGATGGACAGTTTGTTTTTTTCATATTTCTTTTTTTTTCAATTTCATAATTTGTTGCTCGCGTTCTTATTGGTGACCAAAATGTTTAATCCAAGGTTAAATGAATTGTCAAGAGAACAAAACCTTTAAACTATTCAATGAAGTGGATGCTTTGAAAGAATATAGTCTTACTTCTAAATTTGTATGATTGCAAAACACAATTTTTAAATGCATCATATTTGATACACATGGCATTATAGGGTTTAAGGAGACAGATTATTTGTGTTACATGACATGTTACAGCCAGGCAGTATGCCAGAGAGAGTGTAACAGAGCACCATGGAGAATGCAATGAAGATCAGAATGTAAACTGGAATGGAGAATGGGAGTTTGAGAAGAATGCAAAGTCCAAGTGGAATGTACAGTGGAGTGGGTAATGGAATCAAGCACAGTGTAGAGCGGATTTAAGAGCAAGCACAGTGTAGAGTGGAATTAAGAGCAAGCACAATTTAGAGTGGAATTAAGAGCACGCACAATGTAGAGTGGAATTAAGAGCAAGCACAATGTAGAGTGGAATTAAGAGCAAGCAATATCTGGCAGCACACTTGCTCTGACTCAAGAATAGATAACTTTCTTGGAGAGAGCGATAACTATGCCCCACATCAGAGCATAACACACACACTCACACACATATGCATGCACATGCACACACACACACACATATGCACACGCACATGCACACATATGCATGCACATACACAAACACAGACACACACACATATGCATGCACACGCACACACACACACACACACACACACTCCCATAACGTACACGCACACACACTAGGAATATTAAATATTAAAAAACATAATAAATCAAATAGTTTAATTATGGATTCCCAGCACTTATTCTCTGCGGGCTTAATTAAGACTGTAATTCATTTTTTTTATTTGGACATTATATTCTCTAATTAAAACAATGTTTAAGTTGTGTACACAGCGATTATGCATGCGCTGGCCAGCCTTATAGGTATGCGGAGAGCGGAATTCTCCCACTGCAGGTTGTAGGAGGTGAACACAGTTTAACGGCTCGGAAACGCAACGGAGCGGGAACACGGAGCTGGAACATGGAGCTGGAACACGGAGCTGGAACATGGAGCTGGAACACGGAGTGGGAACACGGAGCTGGAACATGGAGCTGGAACACGGAGCGGGAACACGGAGCTGGAACATGGAGTGGGAACACGGAGCGGGAACACGGAGTGTGAACACGGAGTGGGAACACGGAGCTGGAACACGGAGCTGGAACATGGAGCTGGAACACGGAGTGGGAACACGGAGCTGGAACACGGAGCGGGAACACGGAGTGGGAACACGGAGCTGGAACACGGAGCGGGAACACGGAGCTGGAACACGGAGCGGGAACACAGAGTGGGAACACGGAGCTGGAACACGGAGTGGGAACACGGAGCTGGAACACGGAGCGGGAACACGGAGCTGGAACACGGAGTGGGAACACGGCTCCTCGGAGACGGGCGGCTGTTCCGGAAGGGTCCGGGGTTCATTACCGGCTCTTCTCCCCAGCTTAGAATGGCCAATCAGCGTATATCAGGGCTCATTAGCGCAAGCTCTGCGATCGATTTGGGAGACAGCACGCAAGCCTGTGATCTCCTCTGAAGTGAGTGAAGCCTCCACAGCTTCTTATCATGCAGCAGTTCACCAATCAGACCTGATTCAGAGGACCACTCTTCATGTGTCTCTTCAGGAGACCTGCAGCAGTGGACCAGGGGCTAAAATCTCCCCAGAGGCTTGCAGACTCCAGTGGCTACCGGAGGTATTGCAGTTTATTAAGCCTCATATTCATTTCTTCCCATTTAGGTAAATGGTTGGCATTTATATAACGCCTTTATCCAAAGCGCTGTACAATTGATGCTTCTCATTCACCCGTTCACACACACTCACACACCAATGGCGATTGGCTGCCATGCAATGGACCAACCAGTTCGTCGGGAACATTTAGGGGTTAGGTGTCTTGCTCAGGGACACTTCGACACACCCAGGGCAGGATTGAACCGGCAGAACGCCAGACAACTGGCCTACCTCCTGAGCTAATGTCACCCCTAGTTACCTAGTGTACCTAGTGCACATGCTTTGGTACCAACCCCCCATAGTCAAACATGGCAGCCCTCATAAACTGACTTCATGCGCCATTGAGCAGCTCCTATAGGAATCTGTGGAACTAGGAAGCAGAAGCTGTCTCCAGTGCTTGTATTACGATGATTTGCAGGCTCCTGACTGACCAGTGAGGGGCAGTAATGACTGGAATCTCATCCCTGTGTGACATGAGAGCTGATATGACATCATCAGCACTGGCACAGGTTCTATACTACCATAGGCCCATCCAAGCAACAGGGCCAATTTTCACTATCTGATACCACACATTGATCATCTTCCTGTAGTACAAATCCATGTGCTTGTATGCAAATCAATTAATTAAAAAATATCCACACTGAAAAAAGGTTATTGGGAATGCAATCCCAAGATTTCTAAAAGATAACGTTTCACACCACCGGGCCTTTTCAGTGACCTGACGATTCATCTAAAGTCAAGAGACTTCTTAACAGAAGTGTCAAGAGAACAAATGTTAAGCTTTTCAATAATGCGGCTGCATTTAAAGGAAATATGAATTATCATTTTGTATTTGAAATTTGTTTACCAGATGATGGTGCCTGATGTACAGTCAGCGAAAGCTACGTCCGACTGAATTTCTAATCGTGTATTCTTTAATATAGTTCTATTTTCCATATGTCGAACTTTTGAAGTCAGCATCTCCTCTGATCTCCGCTCTTGATAAGCAGCGGGTAGCAGTGCGCAGGAAGAGGATCAAAACAGTACATTTTGCCGACTGTTTTATTGTTCTCTCCCGGATTCATATTTGCATAAAAAGAAAGGGAAAACATCAATTTCAATAGATTGTGAAATAATTGAAAAGATGAAATAAAAGCGTAGAGAGAGGAGTTGACAGGAAGAGGGTTCCGTCAGACAATGCTTTATTAATGGTGTCAGAAGATGTTTCTGACAGCCGCTGATTAATTGCAGTTAATTGGGAAGACTTTCCGAGATGTCCTCATTATTCCAGGACTTGGAACATGTTGCAAAAGATGCAAATAACGTTTCCCCTGCCTCATCCCTCCCCGCCCCCTGACCACGGCTGAGCCCCTACGGCACCTGAACGAACCCCTCCTTAACGCCGCGTACTAAATCCTCCTTTTCAATTTGCATATCCTCTCTGTAATTTCATTCACTTTTTTTTCCCAGGTTGCGCTTAAATAATACAAATCAGCTCTATATTTGTCAACTGGTGGAGATTATAATATATTTATGAATATAACGGAATACATTCCAGGCCTTTGGAGAGAACGCCAGCATCGCTGGCAGTGAGAGGCAATCTGGAGCTCTTCTTGAGTCCTGTGAAACATGACCACCAAGGTCAGCATGCTGGGTAATATACAATGCTGTCTGTATTTGGACAGTTTCTCTTCTGGCTCTGTACTCCAGCACAGTGGATTTGAAAGGAAACAATGAATACAATGTCAGCTTTAATTTGAGAGCTTTTTACATCCAAATCTGGTGATCCGCATAGGAATTACAGCCCTTTTTAGACAGCATATACTAAGGATCAAACGGAATTGGACTGATTAACATCATTTTGATGAAGTCATCATAGTACTTGGTTACATATCCTTTGCATTTGACTGATTGAAGCCTGTGGCCCATAGACATCATCAGACACTGGGAATCTTCTCTGGTGACGCTCTGCCAGGCCTGTGCTGCAGCCATCTTTAGTTTTAATTTGTTTTGGGGGCTTTTTGCCTTCAGTCTTATCTTCAGCAAGTGAGACACATGTTCAGTTGGATTCTGGTCAGGTGATTGACTTGGCCTGTGAAGAACATTCCACTTTAGCCTTGAAAATCTCCCTGGTTGCTTTGGCTGTGTATTTTGGGGCCATTTTCCTGCTGCAAGGTGAAGCGTAGTCAAATTCATTTTGAGACATTTAGTTGGACCTGAGCTGATAAGATGTTTAGGTACACTTCAGAATTCATCCTGCTGCTAACACCAGCAGGCAAGTCCTTCTGGAAGGCAGGGTAGCCAAGTGGTAGGTTCCTTCACTGGCAGCTGTAGAGTAGCTGGTTCGAACCCCTGGATTTAAATGATTAACTGAAGCTCCTGACCCATATGATTTTGACATGTTTCGTGACATGATTTTATGCATTGTGCTGCTGCCACACAATTTGGTGATTAGATGATTGCATGAATAAGTGTACAGATGTACAGTGCTGAATACTCTGACAGAGTAGCCCTCAAATTTAGTTTAATTAACCACAATCACTGTACTCTGCAGGGAGTCGGGTAGCCTACCAACCTGTGGGTTTTTATTTTCATGCGTGCTGAGATTCAGCGCAGTCTTTGATCCACGGCGGATTCAAACCCACAGCCACCCAGGCAGTGCTTTGCTCGCGCCGTTATTGTGCAGCTGAGACTATTAAGCGCGGCTGTCCCAGCTGTTCTCAAGATCCCCTCATCTTCTCCACACGACCGACCTCCGTCTTTAGCCCGGGATAGTGTGGTGCAGACGCATGCTGCTGATTGGTGGATGTTTTACACAAAGCTCCCAGGAGCTGCTGTGGCCATATAGAATGTACACAGCAGCTTCCTGTGATGTCACAGAGGGTTGAGCCCGAAACCCCTCCCACAAGCGCCCTTCCAGGAAGATCATGGCCCTCCTACCTCCTGGTTCTTTGCCTGGCCTGGAAAATTGATCGAGGCCCACCATCTTTATTTTTTATATCTTTTTTTCCGGAATGGGTGATGTATAAATCAACCTGTGGATCCACTTCTCCCCATCTGCCAGGCATGTGCCATGTTGGTACCCGACATGGCTTTGAACTGATGTTTGAAGGAAGTTCCATTTTCCTAATTCACGTTTTTCTGGATTTCCCCCGTCTTTGCTTCCTTCTCTCACCTCTTTTTTACACCTCTCCTGACGGGTCTCGCTCGGAGCAGGAAAAGGACCCAGGAGAGGAAGAAGGAGATGAGAACTGAGCGATTGGAAAGAGCCGCGTCTCTGTGATCCCTGGCCGTGCCACGTAGACGCACTTAAACACATACTGTGCTCATTACACAGAGCGGAGAGATTACCGCTGCATCTGCTGGCAGATAATCAACAGTTTCTTTAGATCCAAGCAGGGATGGGCGGAAGGGCGGGGGGAACGCACTCTCCAAACCTCCACCACTGCTTGCTTCACCACATACACTGCACAAACCAGTAAATAAGTCGATCTCAACAAGTATTTAAGTCTAATATTGACACTTAACATCTCATTTCTTTCTTTACCTTTCTTGCTAAATACGACAAAAACACTGCCAATGAGGTAAGACAGTTTGCCAATGGGGTGAGAACTTCACTTGTTAAGCAAACAGTGCAAATAGTGACTTAAAACAAGCTAATACTTTTTACTTCAGAGTGAAAACATACAATATTGAGTCTTATTACAAGACTAAAATGCTTGTTAATGATTTTTGGCGGTGTTCTGCCTGGTGGTCTTAACCAGGACATGGGGAGGGGGTTAGGGCTGTCTTAGAGTTTAAACTTAATAAGTGGGGGTGAGAGAGAGAGAGAGAGTAATTCTCTGATTAATGGTGAGCAGATAACCCGTGGGGCTCAGATTACGGGCTGGATAGCACAGCTGTAACCTCTTGGCCGTTGTCGGTTTCTGTCAGGGACACGGTGATCATTATTTTTCCTCCCGCTGTTTGACAGACAGCATGTAGGAGGGATGAAATGGCAGCTTTTAGCCCGGCCGCACGGAGAGACTTTTGCGCGGGGGCGAAAGGGGGAGCCGCCTCTGTCTGTGTCACCTCGCCATTCCTCAGGTGTCTAATGCAGCGGGCAAACTGGAACACGCTCAGTGCCTGCCTTCTGAAGTGAGTGCACTGCACAGTGGCTTTCAGAACACAGACCTGGCAAGCAAGGGAACGATACCAGGCTGCACTGTGTAGCTACATATTATTCTACCCAGAAACGTAAGCGTTGTATGACCCAATTATTCATCTCGAATTAGGAAAAAGAAATCATTATCTTTGACAGACCTCTCTGCTTATAGGAAGCCTGAAAATGCAAAAAACGCTTTACATTTTAAATTCCTGATTTGATTAGAGAGAGAGTGAGAGAGAATGCCAAGGCTGTGTGTGTGTGTGTGTGTGTGTGTGTGAGTGTGTGAGTGTGTGAGTGTGTGTGTGTGTGTGTGTATAAACTCAGTGTGTGCATGATTAAACCCCTCTGGTTTATTGAGATAGTGAGGAGCCGTACACCTGGAAATCCCCCGTTAATCCAGTCAGTTGCATAAGAGCAGAGCCGCTCTCCAGTAGCAGTGTTCAGTGTTCAGGCAGGATGCTGTTGGCCTCTGGCAGCTGCATTCTGAGAGGAGAGGGGAGGGAGGCTGCTGTACCAGAGACACAATGAAACTGCGGGAGCTCATAGTACACAGACACCATGTACTGTATGCACCATGTACACACGCGCACACACGCAGACACATACACACACATGCACACACACACACACACGTGCACACACGCAGACACATACACACACATGCACACACACACACACACACGTGCACACACGCAGACACATATACACACATATGCACGCATACACACACAAACACACACACTCACACGCATACACACACACACACATGCACACACGCAGACACATATACACACGCATGCACACACAAACACACACACATGCACACACACACACACACACACACGTGCACACACGCAGACACATATACACACACATGCACGCATACACACACAAACACACACTCACACGCATACACATACACATACACACACGTGCACACGCAGACACATATACGCACACATGCACGCATACACACACAGAATAATGCCCACATACACACACATGCATACACGCACATGCAGGCACACATGCATGTGTACACACACATGCACTCACACACACACACACACACACACACACACACACAGGAGATAGGAGAGGAGAGGAGACAAGAGGGGGAGAGGAGAGGGGAGGATGGGAGAGGAGAGGATGGGAGAGGAGAGGAGGGGAGAGGAGAGGGAGCAGAAGTACTGCTATTCTTCCATTCTTAGGTCCTCCTGCTTTCTGCAGAAACCCACAGGCTGGTGGGAGTGGACTGAGAGGAAGCTATCCCACAATCCCTCTCCACACAGAGTAAACATGTCTGAGTTCAACTCAACTCAGAATGACACAGTTAGCATAAGTCCAGTAGGATTGAGATGTACTCTTGTCAGATTCGATTTAACACTCAACATTTGCTGTGCAGTTCTCTCTGGGCTGACATCAACCTGTATCTGAGGATATACATAATTAGCTTTCCTTTGCTGGCATTTTGCAGATGCCCTTATTATTACAATGCAAATGCTAAGATAATGGATTAAAGTGCAGCATCCCCCTACTGGGGGGGGAAATGTGGTCCCAAGGGAGACAGCAGTGCAGACTCAATTGACAACTTGTCAGCTACCCTATTGAACATTAAACTGAGTTGTACAAACAAGAACAAAACTTCCCTAACAAGCATTAAACTGCATTTTAAGAGGGCCATTAAGCAAATGTACTTATAGCAGCTGACAGTCTTGTCCAGAGGGACCTGCATAGCTTACCCTCTTAACGTACAGCCCATTTAAACAGCTGGTTATTTTACTGAAGCAGTTCAGGGTAAGTGCTTTACTCAAGGGTACAGGGTTCAGCAGTCCAGCAGGGAGTCAGGTCTCACTGCTAACTGTGCTAACTGCTTCACTTATTAGGGTTTTTATGCAGTACGGGAGACAATGGTTTGATATTCAGTTCTTGTGTGTTTGAGAGCTACTATGTGTAGGTTTGATATGCAGTTTTTATACATTACAGAGAAACTATATGAAGGTTTGATATGTGGTTTTTGTATTTCATAGACACTATGTGTTGGTTTTATATGCTGATTCTGTGCTTTTGAGAGAGACCTTTATGAATTTAACTGTTCTTCCCTGCTGTAAAATCCAGCTGGACCAGCTTGAAAATTGAGCAGTTCAAACTGGTCTTGCTGGGTATGAGCTGGTCAACCAGCATGGCCAAGCAGGTCATAAAGCTGGTCTAGCTGGGTATGAGCTGGTCAAACATTTAAAATGGTTCCCCAAGGCTTTGATGTGGAGGGCTCGGGGGAGTGCGTTAAGGGTACTGGGCTGGGTGACCAAACAGACCCTCACCTGGCCTTTGATGGCCATTTCCATTGAGGACAACGGCCCCCCGGGGCAGGTTCGTGAAACCATTCATACGCTCGTTTCAGCATGCGTGTGCGAGTGCTGCCGATCGCGTAACATTAAACCCTCGCATAAATCAAAGCGCCCAAGTGTCTCCGTCTGCTACTTGGAAGCTTCAAAGCCAGGTTTTCATTGTTTAAAAAAATCGATATTTCTGTTTAAACCTTTTCAGTCAGTGTTTGTGCGTTTGAGCCGCAGAAGCCGTTCCTTTGTTCGTTCCCACGGCAATTCGATTACGCGCTGCCGACCCGCATACTATTCAATACCTGTTTTCTGATCTCATCGGATTGATCTCTGTAGATAAGAAGGCTAGCCTATAGATGAAAGATGTTATTATACGATAGTTCAGACGCTTTCGCTCTGCACTATTTACATATCTACTCGTTCTTTGAAGCGTTTCCTCCTCGCCTGTCACACTTGTTTTTGTGAAAATCGAATGCTTTCGAGTTTCGCTTTCGTTGTCCTGGATACAAGCGTCCGCCAGCACTCGTGCTTGTGAGAAACGCCGGGTGGTGGCCACCCTGTATGTCAGCTGATTGGTCATCAGAGGCTGTGTTCCATGAGGCAAGCGCCTCCAAAAGCTAAAGCACTAAATCGGTAGGCTTGTGGGTAATTGCATAATTAAGAAACGGATGCTGTAGAAACAGGGAACATACCACTAAATTCACCCACTGGCTCTCTTTCCCCCCCATTGATATGAGTCCAGGAAAGCCTATATTACTACAGCTGATGATAACAGCATGTCAAGTCAAGTCAAGTCCATTTTATTTGTATAGTGCTTTTTACACAAAAGACGCTTTACAACAGGGGTCTTTATCCCTGGTCCTGGAGAGCTACTGGCTCTGCTGGCTTAGGTTTTAATCCTTAAAATCAGCACCTTGTTGAGACCCAGGTAACCAGGTGAGGCGAGTTAACTGTGATCAACTGCTCTAACTGATTAATTAAGTGCTGAGTGAAAGCCAGCAGACCCTGTAGCTCTGCAGGATCAGGGTTGGAAACCACTGCTGTACAGAGTAACAGAAGAGCAAAGAAAAAGGGAAACTCGAGGCCTGAACCCCCAAATAGCAAACACATGAGGCAAAAAAACAACTCCCCAGTGGTGAGTAATATGCTGGTGCCACTGGTTTTGTAACATTAACCTGCTGTCAAATCCAACTTCGCCAGCTTGACCACCTGGAAAATTGAGCTGGTCAAGTTGGTCATAAGCTGGTCTAGCTGGGTATGAACAGGTCAATAAGCTAGTGCTGGTAGCTTGTCTGAGTTTCAAAACATGGTCAGTACCAAGTACCAGCTGTTTCAAAACCTAGCTTCAACATGGTAAGCAAGGGAGAGTTTAGGCTACTCAAGAAATGTACACTTGACTGTGTTAACGTGATGATCCATCATGAATTTATTAAAATGTTTATTTTTTGTGAGGTATTTTGCTGAAGAATCCTTTCACAGTCTTGCCTTGCAATATACCAATAATTCATACTGTAGCCAGGTAAAACTGCCACAGTGCCACAGTAACATTAGTCATACCTTTGGCAAGTGTTCTCCTCGTAGATTGCTGATTTCAAGAATTATATAAGCTATGACGTACAAGAGTTTAAGTAGCCTACATGCTTTCTTATATCTGATGTCCATAAAATCATGCAGCAGTGCTTTGTCTTGTTTTTTATAGACTGTGTACAACTTCCACATGTTAGTGTGCACTATTTCTTGCTGTAAACTGGAGAGAATAGTGTGCTACTGTACACTATTCTTGCTATAAACTGAAGGGACCAGTGTGTTAGTGTACACTATTCCTACTATAAACTTGATGGGTTAGTGTGTTAGTGTACACTATTCCGACTGTAAACTGGATGGGGTAATGTGTTAGTGGACTCTATGCCTACTGTAAACTGGATGGGATAGTGTTAGTGTACACTATTCCTACTGTAAACTGGATGGGGTTGTGTGTTTGTGTACACTTCATGCTATAAACCAAAGGCATCTGTGTGTTAGTGTACACAATTCCTTCTGTAAACTGGATGGGGTAGTGTGTTAGTGTACACTGTTTCTGCTGCAAACTGGAGAGAATGGTGTGTTAGTGTACACTATTCCTGCTGTAAACTGCAGTCTAAATACACTTTAAAAAAGTATGTCTTAGCAAGTGTTTTCATGTTGTAATGACACTTATAATCTCTCAAATAGAAATTATTAGCTTGTTATAAGTTGTTGTTTACTTGACAAGTGAAATTTTCTTACCCCACTGGGAAATCTTGAAATGAGTAAAACTGTCTCAGCTCATTGGCAATATTTTTGTCTGCAAAATGGAAATACGATTTTAAGTCTAAACATACTTGTTGAGGATGACTTATTTTTATTTTTTTTCAGTGTGAAAGAACTGCTAGTTTACATTTCCATGGCTGCTGTTTCCTAGAGACGAGGACTGACAGTGATTGGCAGTTATATTGTGGCTGTTAACGAGCTGACCTCATCACCACATCAGTTCTGCAAAACTGTAGACTTCCTGACTGGCCTGTTTGTAATCAGTGATTTAATTGGCTGTCCATCTCTGTGTGAGGTTTGCACTCAGAGGCAATGTTGGGTTGGCAGTGCCTTGGTGTGTGTAATACAGGTAGACAAGGAGCATATTTCAGTTCGCAAGGGCGGCTATGTCTGCCCATGTCTCATAACCACATCTTTTGATCTTTAGAGTACAGACAGATTAAACTGACAACTGTGTTACTGGTAATCTGTCCGTTCTGTGTTCATCCTGATACAAGACAGCATTGAAAGCAATGTTCTCAAACTCAGTGCCATGGAGGGCTGTGTGTGTGCTGGTCTCAGACTCAGCACCATTGAGGGCTGTGTGTGTGCTGGTTTTAAATCCTTGATGATATAATTACTTGAATTATTTGCACATAATGTGTTATTTGTGTTGTCTTAATAACAACTGTTGCTTTATTCTGTGCTTTAATGCAGTGACATGCATGTGACCAAATGAGTCATTAGAATCAGTTTAGGCAGCATTACCTGGTTGGAATGAAAGCCAGCGATTGTAATCCTAGATGGAATTTTTCACCTCTTCACCTTTGCAAGTTATACAGTATCATACACACACACACACACGCATACACTCACTCAAACACACACACACACACCCTTACACACACACTCACTCAAACACACTCACACACACACACACTCATTCAAACACACACCCTTACACACATACACACACACCCTTACACACACACACACACGTACACTCACTCAAACACACACACTCACACACACACACACACTCACACACACACACACACACTCAAACACACACACACACACCCTTACACACATACACACACACCCTTACACACACACACACACACGTACACTCACTCAAACACACACACACACACACACACACACACACACTCACACACTCTCACACACACACACTCACACACACACACGTACACTCACTCAAACACACACACACACACACACACACACACACTCACTCAAACACACACACACACACACACACACACACACACACACACACCAGGGCATCTGTAGAGTGGAAGCCTGTGCAGCCCCTATAGCCCAGGACTGATGAGAAGTGGAATTACCTCACTGTCTGTTAGCCACCACGCTCCAGCCTACCAAATTGGCCCCCATTTGTCACATGCGATTGATCCTACAGGGTTACATTCTGTTGGAAATAATGCACTACCAAGTCCCCCTCCAGCGTTTTCTGTTCTGCTAATTTGAACTGCAATTATAATGCTGCCAACTGATATGGAGGAAGTGTGCGTTAGGGCTTGAGGAATGTGATCTGCATGGCAACCTTTGGGGGTGTGTGAGTGGCTGCATTACTCTGTGGCCATCTGGTCAGGACATTTGACTCTGGAACTTAAATCTGCGGGATTGTAATCCTAGATGGAATTTTTCACCTCTTCACCTTTGCAAGTTATACAGTAAAATGCACACACACACAAACTCACACACACTCACACCCATACACACACACACACGTGTATGCAGACACACACACTTACACACACACACACATGTGCGCACACATACACGTGCACACACACACACACACTCATACATACATACTCACACCCACACATGCGCGCACAAACCTGCAAACACACGCGCACACACACAGTTAAATTAAGTATTGGGACATTTGTCAAATCGGTTGTTTTTCCACTCTACTAATACAATTTGTATTTCAAATCAAACAATGACTATGAGGCAAAATCCTGCCATCAAATCTGAGGGCTGTGTAACAAAATATTGACCTTGTAAGTCATTAAAAAATGTCAAAACTTACATTATCCCTGAAGCTATGATGACCTAAAATAGAGGTAGGCGACTCATTGACACACACATACAATATATAAACTTTAATGCAAAATACAGTACTGGGGCAAAAACTGTGAGTGTTGCAAGTTGTTCGGGAAAAGGGCATTTGCCAGCCAATGTACAATGTCATTCTGAATCCTCGAAATGTCAGTATTGACCCCGGTTTGTACTGCCAAGCAGCTTGGTGTGTGTGTGAAGTGAGAAGTCTGCTGCCCGGGGGCGGTGGACTGGAGAGGTGGAGGTGGGGGGGGTTTTCGAGAGGGGAGGGAACGTCTTCTAAACCAGTAGTGACATCCACCAGCCTTCCCTGTCTCTGCCCCTCGCGCGGCTCACACCACAGCTCCTGACCCCTCTGTGCCGGCTCCGACGGAGAGCCCGCTGGCCACAGACCGTGACAGAGAGCATGATGGGTAGCGGCCCGTCTCTTTGAAGTTTCTGAGCTGCGGGGCTGCAGAGCGTGCTCCCCCAGGCCACCGGCGGGGTCTCCATATGTGCTGATTGTATTTATTTATTATGTGTACGTGCGCATTTATATGGATTATATATTTATTTATTTACTGCATCGTAGGCACGAGCTGGAGCAGGGGTGGGGAGACGCAGATGTACAGCCTCAGCACAAACGCGCGGAGAGTGACGGAGAGTGGCGCAGAGTGGCGAGACGCGGGCTTGATTGGAGTTGGCACTCGTGCCGGCGCGCACGCATAAACACCCCCCCCTTATTAATATCACATTCCCTTTCATCTGCTCAGCGCCTAATTGTTGTTGCTAGTGAAGACTGCTCATCTGCAGTGTGTGTGTGTGTGTGTGTGGAGGCGTGTGTGTGTGTGCGTGTGTGTGTGTGTGTGTGTGTGTGAGGAGGGGGTGTGTGTGTGTGTATGTGTGTGTGTGTGTGTGTGTGTGTGTGTGTGTGTGAGCAGTGTGTGTGTGTGTGTGTGTGTGTGTGGAGGGAGCGTGTGTGTGTGTGTGGAGGGGGTGTGTGTGTGTGTGTGTGTGTGTGTGGAGGGGGGTGTGTGTGTGTGTGTGTATGTAGGGGGGCGTGTGTGTGTGTGTGTGTGTGTGGGGAGGGAGTGTGCGTGTGTATGTGTATGGAGGGGGCATGCGTGCGTGTGTGTGTGCTTTTGACTTCCTCAATCGGTGTTGCTGGTTAATATGTAGCAGAAATGTAATTCAGTACATAACCGTCAAATTAATTGTACCACAAACCCCCGGGTTAATCCCTTAAGATCTCCGTTGAGTGTTTGAGGAGGATCCTCTGGAGGGACGCGATCTTTGCCTGTTTCAGTGATGAAGACGTGCCGGTTGTACGAGCGTTCACCAGCTTTACTTCCATTTACGTCTGTTTATCCGTGACCCCTCCGATCAGCGCCTCCGCTAATTAGGGTCTTCGTGTAGTTCTCCGATCTCTTCAATTCCCAGCCTAATATCCGTATCCCGCTTTAATTGGGTTGATAATCCCTCTCTCTCTGCAGCACAGGTGAGTGGCTGCGTGTCGGTGGAGCAGGACATGAATCACGCCTTGCTGGAGCAGGAAGCGTTCGGAGTGCGTTATGTTCACTTTTGTTTCGCACTTATTCACGGTAATACTTTTATATCTTAGGCAATGGGGGAACCAACTAATTAGTGCCAGTACTGAACAAAATCACACATTTCCGCAGCAATGTTATTAATTCCATTGTGACAGGACGGGGATTTACAGTGGCAATGTCTAGCCTCTCCTGTGAAACGGTGGAGTGTGAGACCGTGTCGGGTCACAGTTCTCCCGCTGTTCAAGCCGTGGCCTGTAGTAGCGATGTCTGGGCACAGTTAGAGGGTTTCCGTAGTGGGAACAGAATTCCCTGTGCCCTTCCTATGTTTGGGTAGTAGCTGTGTCTGAGCAGCGCAGTTAGCGGTTTTCCGTGGCGCGGTAGTAGCCATGTCTGAGCAGAAGCACGGTTGGCGGGTGGCCGCAGCGGGAACAGAATTCCCTGTCCCCCTCCCTCCTCTCTCTTGTCCCTGTCTTCAGGGACCGCCGCATTGTCTCCTCTGGATTACAGGCAATTTTGTGCCTGCGCTTCAGACGGCGGGACTGGGAACATTGGATCGATACCGCGACTCTTCTCCACTATTACAGGAGCGGGCTCAGACACTGATTTCTGTCGACTTTCTTATTATTATTTCCCCCCTTCTTCCTCCTGCTCTTTCATCTTGTGCTGTTTGGTGCACTCAGATCTCTGTACCTCTCCCGAGGGCCCGCAGGACACTCTGCCCGGAATAAAGTGGACCTCGGAGAGTTGGGCAGGAGCTAATAATAATATTAATGATATGTTATTTATCTGATGATTTTTTGCAAAGCGACTTACAGTTGATTAGACTAAGCAGGGGATAATCCCCCCTGGAGCAATGCGGGGTTAAGGGCCTTACTCAAGGGCCTCACTCAACAGCTGCACTGATGTTATCGCAGTTACACTGGGGCTTGAACCACCAACCTTCCGGGTCCCCATCAAGCGCCTTAGCCGCTAGGCGGCAACTGATGCTGGGATGTGATGACCACTGCACGGGGCAGGCTGGCAGACTGCATTTCTGCGCAAGGATTCTCACACCTTCAGTGAAAGAAAAAAGCTTCTTTGTGTGACATTTTAATGATTCTGATTCCCTACTGGCAGCACCTCGTTGATGTCTGTGGAAGGCTGATCTGTATGTGAGAGAAGAGTGGAGAGAGAGTGACGGGGAGGAAGCAGATTCTCCAGGCTTCATTACATACCCACTTATTCAGAGTATTACACCAGGGCCATGTCAGACCTGCTGTCACCAGGACTTCCATCGGTCGCTGCCAGGGCAGGAAGTCCAGTACGGGAAAGGTTGCCAGATTCCTAAACGAATCTTCCCCCCATAACTCCCCATCTCAGTTGATTCTCATACAGTTTTCTCACAATTTGATCTTCATACACTAACGAAACGTGCCTAAAAAGGTACAAGTACTTGATGCTGGGACGGTACCCTATCGGTGCATAAAGTTGTACCCCTCACCAGAAATATATCATTAATTGCTCATACAGTTTTCTCACAATTTGTCCATACCTCCTTTTTAAAATCCATCCATATGCAATTGACTGCCATACGTTACTGTCAAAATCCCCTACATTTAGGGGTAATTCTCCCAGTGTGGCAACCCTGAGCTGGACTGGCCAGGGCAATATTGAGGAGTAATTGCTTTCTGGGAGGAGGGATTCTAAACACCCAGAAGTCTTTCAGTAATTTAGTGTAGAGAAAAAAGAGAATAATATAGAGACCTGCATCTAACTCACAGGCAGCAGGACTGTGTGTATTGTAGGTTTATCTTTTTCAAATACTGCTTTGCATTTTTTGTTACAGCAGTCGAGTAAATGTTTCGGCTCTCCAGACGATTACATACTTTAACACAGCCGAAAGTGCCATTTCCATGGAGCTGAAATGTCACCCACACAGGTCCTGCATGCTGGTGCTGTTAACATGGGTGCCACCAGAGATTTACCCCCCACCGTACACACACACATACGCACACACACACTTTCACACATACGCACACACACACTTTCACACATCGACACATACACACACACATACGCACACACACACTTTCACACATACACACACACGCTCTCTCAAATGCACACACACACCCATGCATACACACACAAACGCACCCATTCACACACACGCACCTATCAACACACAGACAAACGCAGACACACACACTTTCACGCATATGCACACACACACACACACATACACATACACACAAACATATACACACACGCGCGCACCCACCCACACACACACACACACACACACACACACACACACACACATACACGCAAACGTATACACAGACACCACGCACCCACACACACACAGACACACATGCCTGCACACTTACACACGTACCCACACACACACACACACACATACACACACCCACCCACCAACCCACACAAACACACACACACACACACACACACACACACCCACACATGCACGCACACACACACACACACACACACACAGGCACCCACACACACAGACACACACGCACCGCCCCAGGGCATCGGCATGAGAAAGCAGTGCTTTGCGTGTAAAGGTCGGAGGTCTGGTGCAGCCTGGTTTCCGTGGCAATGGTTCTCCGTCCTGCCCGGGAGCGGCAGGCAGGCTCCGGGCCTTGGCGAAGCGAGCGCTTCTTGATCCCGAGCCAAAGCGCAGAGCTGCCCCAGGGGCCCGGGGCCGTGAGCGGTCCATCACGAGCGCTCTGCTCTCCGGGAGCGAGGCCCGGCCACGCCGTGTGCCGGCCCCCAGACCTCCGCTGGAGTCTTCTGCTCACGGCCCGCAGTTTATGGGTGTTTCATTTTCCTTTGATTTTCCTTTTTTCTTCTGACTCTATTCTCTTCGTTGTCCTCCTTCCTGGTGTGGAATGGTTGGTTGCATTTGTTTTCTCCCGCCGCGCTGAAGCGCAGGAAATCTGTGCTGTCCACAGTGTCTGTGCACAAGGGAGCCGTGGCGTTATTATCAGTGAGCTCGCCGCTTGGCCTCAGAACTTTACCTCACGCTGTGCTAATTACTGGCAAACTGCCTACGAAACCCGCCCCCAACCGCGGCCAACTTCAGGGGATTGGCGGCGAGGGTGAGCTAATGATAATGCTAACGCTAATGCTAACGTGAATGTGCTAATGCTAACACTGCCTGCTCCTCTTCCTCCCCGTTCCTGTTCCTACAGGCTGCCATGCTCACCTTCCGGAAAAGCTGCAATGGCACAGCTGCTGGCATACAAGCCTGGGACAAGGGCAGGGGACTCCCCGTGACTCTGTGCTCACACCCCCCCCCACCCCCCCAGAGGAGTCTCTGGCTTAAACCGGGGAATGTGACTTGACGGGCTGTCTGGAGAGGTCTGGCGCATTAATTCAGTTCCTCCTCTATCACACTCCCAATCACCGCGCCTGCTTCCCGCTTATCGCCACGGCCGCGTCGTCGTGGTTTTGAAGTGTTACCATGGAAATTACGGTCTTTAGAAGAGAGGCAGGCATCAAATTTTACAGCCTGCTACAATCGATAGAAACAGTGACACTGAAGTAGAAAACATTTCATCGCGCTGCAAATGGAAATTTAACCTGGTGACTGGCAGACTGGCAAAAAGTCTCTTTTTTTCTTTTTGATTTGCATATTTCTTGGGTTTGTAATTGATATTTTTCATGCTGAAAATGAATATTTTAACATCAGTCCTCAGTAGACAGTAATTTGTATCATCATTTTGAGCATGTTTTGCCCATTAAGACCCTGGAGAACGCGCATTTGCATGGCATTAATAGCCGTAATCATCGCTGCTCATCTGAGAACAGCCCTGGAAATATGAGTGCGCACAGGCTGAACCGCGGTACCTCCATGAAGGCAGTCATTTTGATTTTCAGGGGAAATTTCCAGACCCAGATTTCTTTGTCATCTTTGATAGCGATTTGCCAGGAGATCACAGAAAACCTCATCACATATTCGTCTCCTCGTCTCCACATCCTGGCTCATCCCTCGATCGCAAATTACTCTAAGAAATGCGCATTTCTATTGTGATGGATGGGCGAGTGAAAGTGCCAGAATGCACGTGGGACTCGATTACGGTTTAAAGTTAAACGCCATACTTACCCCTGCCTATGGAACCCGCACACCTGGTGTCTTTCGCACATGAATAGTGCGTTTCAGCGTCTCTGGAGCGGTTCTGCCTCATTCTGACGGCTGTTTTAGGACAGCACGCTGTTCCCCTGACTGTTCTCGGGATGAGGGGGCGGGGTATGAGGGTGTGAGCGGTCCGATTGCATTGGCAGGCCCCGTTTTCGGTCTTGTCGGAGAAATCGGCTAATTCAAATGCAGTACCACCCAAATTGCGAAATCAATTATCCTTTCTGCACATAATCGCGGCATCGCTCCGTGTGATTTCCTCTTAATCAGGACACGGAGGAAGACAGAAAGACCCTGCCGCTTAATTGAAATGAAATTTCTGGAGACTGGGGTGAACATGGCGGGTTCATCACTGGCTGGAATAATGAATGACATGGAAGGGGGGGGGGGTGAATTTACAGTATATATAAAAACATTGTGTTACATTGTGTGATGTATCCACCACTGTTCTTCATTAACCTTTTTGAAGGTTAGGCTTTTTGGAATGTTTTCTTTTCAACATTCCAAGCCAGTGTTCTAGAACTCCGCTGCTTTCCATTACCAGTAGTGATTGTGACATCAGCATTAGAACGTTCAATTAAGAACGTTCTAATGAAATATTTGTGACCTCACACTGTAAAGGGTTGCAGTGCTGAAAAGGTGGCCTTTTCTTCCTGTGGAGAGATCTTTCACTAATGCCGCCGTGTATTTCCCTACTCATACAACTCACGTTTAAGCTCATCGTCAGCGAAAATGAAAGCCAACACCAACCTTGCACAAACATGCACATTGCCCTGATTTCTTTTTTTATTCAGTCTTATCATTAGACATATTTATGTTGAATGAGATGAAATGAGAGTACAGTGTTCAGCAGAATGTGTAATAACGGTGCTTCAGGAACAATAGCTCCAGAAATGAAACCCCGTCAACACAAGTTCTGCTGAAGTACATTTTTTCTTCTTTTGGCCAAAATGCTATTCCGGTAAAGGGTAAAAGTGGAATGGAGAAAAATGGCCCGTGTCCGCTGATGGGGAAAGAAAGGAGAAAGAATGAAAGGAGGCTTATAGCTAGAAACAAATTCCTGAGGAAAAACCAATGAAAGATAGACAAAAGATTAAAGGGCAAGAGAGCGGTGGCCTTGAGAAAGAAAAGACGGGAACTTCAGTCAGCGTCTGGGGTGCTCAGATTAGCTGGGCTTTTGTTCTTCAATGTCAGCAACAGTGTAAAAGGGTATAAAATATCCCTACAGCCTCCCCCCCAAAAGAAAGAGGGACAGAGAGACAGAACATCCAAGGCCGCGTGAAAGCGCAATTCATTTAGCCTGATCCCGCGCGACCTATGCCCTGCGTGTGGAGGGGACGACGGGTGGCCTGCTGTCACCATGGACACGGCTGCAGAGCCAATACGCACCGCCGTGTAAGGTACCAAAAACAAAAAGAAGGGATGAGAGAAGAAAAGATAAAAGCTGCGAGTTCTTCATCACACTCGCTCAGGGCTGTTTCCGTCTGTGCTGAAAATGAGAAAGGGACGAGAAGAGGAACTGCTTATCTCTTCTTTATTGCCTCACTCTTCCTGTTGGTTCACCTGAAGGTTCGTATTTCAGTGTTAATCATAGCTTAACAAAACCTAACATACAGTAAGTTACCATAGCGTAACATACGGTAACATAGCATAGCATAACATACGGTAACATCACATAGCATAGCATAACATACATTTACATTTTTACATTTTAGTCATTTGGCAGACGCTTTTAATCCAAAGCAACTTACAAGTGCATAGATTCTTCCACTAGTTAAAGCATCACATCCATAGCTAGTAAAATACACATAAGTTCTAAACAAAAAATTCAGTCATCGTAAGTGCAATTTATTTTATTTTTATTTTTTTGGGGGGGTTTGGTTTTTTTTGGGTTAGTACATACAGTAACATAACAGCATAAGTTAACATCACGTAAAATACAATAACATAACAGCATAATATAACATACAGTCACAAAACATAGCATAACATACGATGACATAACAAAGCACAACATACAGTAACATAACATACAGTCACATAACATAGCATAACATACAGTAACATAACATAGCATAACATACAGTAACATGACATAACATATGGTAACATAACATAGCATAACATAACATAGTCACATAACATAGCATAACATAACATAGTCACATAACATAACATACAGTAACATAACATAGCATAACCTAACATACAGTCACATAACATAGTATAACATAACATACAGTCACATAACATAGCATAACATACGGCAACATAACATAAGTTACTGTATGTTATGTTACAATATGTTAACAGAATAATATAACATCACATAACACGTATAACATGTAGCTTGATATAATATACAGTAACATAACAAGTTACAATAACAAAACATACAATAACATAAAAATAGCATAAAAACAAATTATCATAACATGACATAATGACAGGAACAGGGCATTCAGCCCAGCAATTCTTGCAATTTTTCTGCCACTAAAGTGTACCTAATGTATAATGGAATCATGGCTTGGTCTTGGAAAGTGACCGTTTTATCTGCCAAAGTCAGAAACAGAACTGACGGCCCTACTGTGAGCCTGTTGTATTCAGTATGTATGTGCTGTTGTCAACAAGCTGTGTCTCCATGACAGCTTTATCTCTGCCAACAAACAGAAAGTAAATTATAGTCCAATCAAACAGCAATAAAATGTCTGTAGAGTAGTGAAGACGGACAACGCACACCGTCAGCAATAATCACGCGCTAGTTTTTACATTACCGAGCTTTAATGAGAGCAGGCCTGCATTCCAGGTGCCGTCTATGTGCAGACATTTCTTACGGATAAGCTGAAATCTAAATTCACTTTTTCCTCAGTTCAGTCAATTCTTCAGAACCTATACGAACAATATGGAATGTTAATTCCATAATTCCATAATAATATATTCCGTAAATTTAATAAAATCATAATACTAAAGTTCCTGGAACACTTCCAGGAAAGTGTTTTTTGAATTAAGATTTAAATACCGTTTCCACACCTGGCTTAGATAACAGGTGCTGGGAGAAAAATTTATTAAAAAACAAGTTGGACTCCTACGCAAGTTGGATCTTGCAAAGCGACCTAATGCTGTTGCCAACAAAAAATGTGGATATCCGAAACATTTGTTGGCTACACCTAAATGTACCTAATTTATACGGTAGTCTTGGTATCAAGGCTTACATCTTGCAAAACAACCTTTGATGTTATAGCAACAACATCCAAGGTTGTTTTGCAAGATAGTGTGCGGGAGTCCAGCTTCTTTTTGAATTTAGATTTGACGTCATTGTGTACCAGTGGGCGTGTATGCCGGTCAAATGTCTGTCAGTTTTCCGTTCCCCTCCAATCAGTATCCTTTCACACAGTGGCGTACATTCCTCATTTGACATCCCCCTCCTCATTTGACGTCAGTCAAATCGACTCCCCGCCCTTCAAAATTGGCCCTGAAAGACCCGTTTCACTCGTGTATACTTATCGCAGAAGCTAGTGCTGCTCTAACCCGTCGTGATGTGCTACAATTCCTCAGACTCAGGCTAATGTCTAACTCGGATATGCGATATATGCAAAATATCCATTCACATGTGATGTGAGAGAGAAAGGAAACCGATTCTAATGTGTAAATATACTGTACAACAATAAAGACAATTTCATATTGTAAGGCTATATCATTAAATGGCAATTTGCACATTTTGACAGACTGATTAGATATCGTAGTGCTCACTAGCTGCTGCTCATTTCTTTCTACTGCGCTCCATCTGGATTAGTGTCCACTTCTCCGCCTGTACAGTGGAGATAACTGCCGTCGTGTCCACAATACATTTTTTCATATATAAAAAAAAACCTAACTGTTTTTATTCAGGTTTCATCTTGTTTAGATTCACATAAAAAACATTTTTATTGACTGATCCTTATGGAATTGATGTAACATGCGCATATATGGTCGCAAGTAGCCACTTACTCTTTTGTTGTCTAGCCTTTTCTGCTTACTTGGCTGTGAAGCCATGTTTGGCCGAAACTCACCCACAGAACCACACTCGCAATATAAATGAATCAAAAATATATTAAAACAATAAGTCTGGCCTGTGATGAGTGCTCGCCATTTCTGGAATGTTTATTCTGTCATTCAGACAAAAAAAGTGTAGTTATGGTTATTCAGCCCTTTCTGCCAGCCATGATGTAAGCCAATGACTTCCAGCAAATGTGTTTTTTCCCTGTGTAAGGAGCCCTGTGGGTATTTGCTTCTCTAAGATGCAATCTGTTCTGTCTAGAAAAGAGCTGGAGACGGCACGAGACCAAGCGGAGAGACGCCGCTAAGAGTACCAGGGCTTCCACAGCTCACCACTGCCGGGGGAAAAATATACCATTATGGGGCAGATAGGTTCAGCCTGCGGGGATGTAGTGTGTCTCTGTGTGTGTGTGTGTGTGTGTGTGTGTGTGTGTGCGCTTGTACATGGGTGTGTGGGTGTGTGCATGGATATTTGTGTGAATATGCGTGTGCATATGTGTGTGTATGTATGTGCACATGTGTGTGCATGTATACATGCATGCGTGTGTCTGTGTGTGTGCGTGTGTGTCTGTGTATGTGTACGTGTGTTCGCATATATGCATGTGTGTGTGCGTACACGTGTGCATGTCTGTGTATGTGTGCATATGCAATGTGTGTCTGTTTGTGTGTACATACGCGTGTGCATATGTGTGCATGTACTCAATCTCAATTTAAGAACCTTGATTTCGCTGTAATTTCATCCACACCTGTGCATCCATTTTTCTTCCTCGTTCCTATATGGAGGAATGGGCGGTTTCGCCTGCCCTTTTCCCCGCATGTTTGTGGATGTGTATTTAACCCGTGTTGGTGAATAATTATGTATTTGTGTGCTGGAGGAGTCTGTTAAATTACAATCAGCGATAAACTGCAGGCCTTCAGTGGCGGGATTTCTCTTTCCGCTCATGTTCATTCACATCGCCTGATTGTCATCGCTGCCCTCCTGGTCTCTGAGTCTGAATTAGAATTGTGGTTTAACAGTGATTGGCCAATTACCGTCTGCGATTTCCTCCGATTGCATTGCACCGGGTGAGGACCATTCAAGACGACGTTTTGATTGCAGGATTCCAAAAGCAGTTATGCTGTGGAACGAGAGCGTATTATCGGCTTTTTTTCCCCTTCTTTTTTCTTAAAGTGAACATACGCCCCCCACCCCCACCCCAAAACTTACTGGTTTAAAAATGATTTACATTAACGTCTGTCTGCATTTAAAAGGGAAGAAATGCAGCTTCAGCATTCAACAGCAAGCTCGTCTTCTCGCCAACGAAACAGTTTTTTTTCTCTCTTTTCTAAAGCGATGTTTCTTTGTTGTAAACAAACAAACGAAATAAAAAAGACGGACGGTTCGGCTTGCGCCCAGTGTTCCCAAACTGCTCCTCCGGGGATATTGTGAATTCCGTTTGATGACCTTCCGTTTGTGCGGAGCGCCAGGGTTGCGTTTTCCCTGCGAGTCGCTTGAAAGGCATTCCAGTGATGGCACGCAGCTAAAAGACAACGGCGTGGCCGCCACACTCGCCAGCGGACACAACAGGCGACCGTGATAGCGTGTGACCGTCACTTTAACACACAGAAAGAGAGAGAAAGTGATGGCACACTGTGCGTCGGAGAAGTGCTTTGCGGTGAAACTGCACAAATTAAGCGCTGACTATGTTCGTGAGTGACCTTGGCATTACTTGGCACTGCTGTTGAGATTTTTGCTGCATTGAGCACCACAAAAATATTGCTCAACAGATGTCCAGGTGAATTGCATTTAGAAAACTTGTCAAATCTCAGCAAAACTACAGTATATGGATGGATAGATATGTAATTGGATACATAATTGAATTTTTGTAGTTTTTATTTTTAATGTAGTATGTGCACACATACACTCACTGAGCATATTATTAGGAATACCTACTTACTCATGCAATTATCTAATCCGCCAATCATGTGGCAGGAGTGCAGTGCGTCCAATCATGCAGATACGGGTCAGGAGTTGTAGTTAATGTCCACATCAACCATAAGAATGTGGAAAAATGTGATCTAAGTGATTTTGAGCATGTTGTTGGTGCCCGGCGGGCTGGTTTGAGTATTTCTGTAACTGCTGATCTTCTGGGATTTTCACGCAAAATGGTCTCTAGAGTTTACTCAGAATGCTGTGAAAAAAAAAAAAACATCTGCATGCAAAAACACAGGGCCAGACTGGTCGAAGCTGACAGGAAGGTGACAGTAATCCTTATAACCATGCATTACAACGGTGGTATGCAGAACATCATCTCTGAACACACAACACGTCAAACCTCTAAGTGGATAGGCTACAGCAGTAGAAGTCTAATAAAGTGCTCACTGAGTGTATGTTGAAAAAAAGTAATTTTTACCCCTTCCTGAATTACTCCATTACTGCATATTTGTCCCACTGAATATTACAGTAACAAGCTGTTCATGCTTGAAACCAATTTGTCATTAAATCATTTCTGCAAAGAAGAGTAGGCTAAAAGTTTGATATTATAGGGAGGGGTTTGGTGCACTTATTGGGGCTGAAGGTGACCAGTTCTTAAGATTAAGGGGGTGATTACTTTTTCACAGAGGTTATTTGGGTTTTGAAAATAGTAATAGTAATTTAAAAATAAATGTGTTTTATGTTTACTTAGGTTTCCTTTGTCAAATACATTTTATCTAAAGACCTGAAACCATTCCATGTGACAATGTACGCAATGTACGCAATAAGAGAATAAATCAGGAAGGGGGCAAATTATTTTTCACGGCACTGTATATATTAAACAACGGTCCTTTCGCAGTTTGAGATTCCTAGTGTGGAGAGCACAGTTTTTGGCCAAAAGCATGATGCAAAACCTGGTCTGGTAGATGCAGAACAACCTCCTAACATCAAAGCTCCACCACTATATTTCCACATCGCCCTTCTTTGAGACATCAGTGTGGTGTGACGTGAAACCCACCACTGCTGTGTGGCCAAAAGGCTCGACGGTGTTCTTGTGTGACTCTGGCAGCTGGATCCAATCAGTGTTCTAACGCTGAACTAACGTTTGGAACTGGTTGTCATGGTCCCCGTGAGTAACAGAGAGTCACCGAAAATGTCAGACAGAGGGAAAGAGAGAGAGATGGGGAAGGACAGAGAAACGGAAAGACGGAAAGAGAGGGAGAGAGTAAATGATGAGAGAAAGAGGTGGTGGGAGATGGTAAGAGAGGAGAGTGATGGGAAGAAGATGAGAAACAATGTCAGAGATAGAGAGAGGGAGAGAGACAGCGAGTAAGAGAGAGAAAGAGAGAGGAAGAGACAGAGAGATAGAGAAAGCGATGGAGAGGAAGAGAGTGTGAGAGGAGGAGAGGGAATGACAGAGAGAGAGATGGAGAAGAGGAGAGTGGCAGAGGAAGAGAGAGAATGACAGAGAGAGAGAGATGGAGAGGAGGAGAGTGGCAGAGGAAGAGAGAGAGAGAGAGAGAGAGAGAGAGCAGTGTTGATTGCAGCAGCCCCATGGTGCAGAGGGACACAGATGAACGCGTGTGATACCATCAGCAGAGTGGCCGGGTGTGACCGTGCTGATAATAACAGATCTGCTCTGTATGTGCGTGTATGTGCGTGTGTGCGTGTGTGTGTTTGTGTGTGTGTGTGTGCGTGTGTGTGTGTGTGTGACTGTGTGTGTGTGTGTTTGTGTGTGTGTGTGTGTGTGGCTGTGTGTGTGTGTTTGCGTGTCTGTGTGTGTGTGTTTGTGTTTACGTGTGTGTGTGTGACTGTGTGTGTGTGTGTGTGTGTGTGTATGTGTGGGTGTGACCATGCCGATAACAGATCCACTGTGTGTGTGTGTGTATGTACAGTATTTGTGTATATATCTTTGCGTGGGTGTGTGTGCATGTGCATGTACTTGGGTGTGTGCATTTGTGTGTCTGTGTGTGAGTGAGTGTGAGTGTGTGTTCGTGGGCGTGCGTGGGTGTGTGTGTGTGTGTGTTTGAGTGTGTGTGTGTGTGCATGTGGGTGTGTGTGTGTATGGGTGTGTGCGTGTGTATGTGTGTGTGTGCGGGTGTGTGTGAGTGTGTGTGTGTATGTGAGTGAGTTTGTGTGTGTGTGTGTTTGAGTGCGTGTGTGTGTGTTTGAGTAAGTGTGGGTGTGTGTTTGAGTAAGTGTGGGTGTGTGTGTGTGTGGGTGGTCTGTTTACCCCTCCTGTCCTCTCTTGTCAGGTACAGAACACTCCATCCCTTTCAGTGTAGTTGGCACTGTGCACACTGTGCTCATTATCAGCAACACTGTTCTGCGCTCCGATTGGCTGTCCTCCCTCATCACACCCATCGATGTGACCGTCGTTAAACCAGCACGTTTCACTTCAATGATTCGGGATTCATCTCAATATGCAGCAATTCATCACCCCCCCCCCCTCCTCATCCCCCAAGGGGTCCATTCCTGTGAAGGGTCAGGGAGATGGTTTTTTAGTTTTCTCCCATCTTGTCTCAAATTGACTTTTTGTCTGTTTTATTTTTCCCCCTCGGGGGAAAGAGGAGCGTAATACGCTCTGTGACAATCTGACAATCCGTGGAAGAGTGCTATAACAAGTGCGGGCCTGATTGATGGACAGAGCTAATGAACACCTCTATCTATTGCAGGCCGATGCGGAGCGGAGGAATATGCTAGTCTACGCGCCGAGTAGACAGAGGGTATTTCTTCTCCAGTTTCTGGATGTAATCCCTGGCTAAGCCGGGCTGAACAAGTACAAGTTGAACCAAGTGGTGAGTCACGCAGAGCTTCAGCCTCAGGCCTGCAAGCCCATATTATTGCTTTTTTTATTGCTCGATGTCCATCCCTTCTAGAAAAGTATTTGCCACGTTTGCTACAGCCCCCCAAAGTACAGGAGTTATACCAGGACTGTAATCTCCAAATCAGGAGGGGTTTTTTTGTCTTCAGGACAAAATCAGTGGATTTACCGCCAATGGAGTCTGATTGGTTGCACTGATATTGTGCAGTTTAAACCAGGAGCACAATTTCTAAAGTGGGAATAAATGAGGACTCGGAGACAAGATGTTCTCCCTGCCCCCACCAACCCCTCCTCACCCCCCCCGCCCCCATCCTTCCAAGCCAGTGCCTGTGTGATACTTGATTGGTCGCTGAATAATTTTGGATTTCGGTGCGAGGATGTAGTTCAAACTTTACTCCACCTGTCAGTCATACAGCACTCATGGTATGGTATGAGTCAGTGCCCTCATTTAGCCTGTGAATCATACACAGCAGGTATATGCATTCATTCATTATGTAGCATAAATGCCGCAGGGTATATCTGCAAAATTCAGAAAAAGACACTTTGAGCCTGATTTACTGGACAGAACTTTTTTTCCACACGCAAAACCAATACCATAACCAATGGCTGGCCAATCAGACACTGCAGGAAACGCAGTCAGACCAACCTTACTTCCTGAGAGTGGGTTGTTCAGTTCAATTCAATTCAATTTTATGTATAGAGCGCTTTTTAAAATGCAAGATTGTAACAAAGAAGCTTTACAAAGAGCCCAGGCCTGAGACCCCCTCAGAGCAAGACAGTGGCAAGGAAAAACTCCCTGACTAACAGGAAGAAACCTTGAGCAGGACCGAGCACAGAAAGATGAGAAGTCCTGCGTTTTTGGAACGAAAAATTTGTGGAAGATGTATGGGTGGAAAAGGTCCTTAAGATAGGGTGGCTAGAAGGTCACCCTAGAAAGGATTAAACTCCATGGGCATAGGAATACTATTGGCCATGGTGTTCCAGTGAGTGTTTGAGTAGGTATGATTAACACAACAATTGTTGTTAACAGGGCGGGACTGCTGTCAGTTCTACGGTGGCCATCATGTGAAAACTCTGGGGAAGACTACTTTTAAGCAAAAACCCCACAGGGCCACCGGCATTGGACTTGATAGCGGACCCCCTTGCTGTAAACTCCAGCTATGACCAGCTTGAAATGACCAGCTGTCTCAAAACATAGCTTGAGCTGGTCAAACGTTGTTGATGGTCTGGTCTGAACTGGCCAACCAGCTGCCAGCCATTTCAAAACATAACTTGAGCTGGTCAAACGTTGTTGATGGTCTGGTCTGAACTGGCCAACCAGCTACCAGCCATTTCCAAACCTAGCTTGAGCTGTATTTTTCAGCAGGGCCTGCGTCCCATCCAGCCCTGAAAAAACGTTCCTGGTCGGAGCTGCACGGCTGTGAGATCCAGACTCCAGAAGGCCCAGCGTGGCGTGAAACACAAGCCCTGCATAGCGCCGGCGAAGGTTGGAACAGCAGGCGACCGCCTCTCGTAACATCCCTGACATTTACGAGAGGCCGCTTACCCAACGCGCACCTGGCGCCCGTTAATATTATCCCCACTGTTTATGCATTATACGCTTATTTATTTTTAAAAAGCGCTCGTTTGTTTGTCCCCCCCGCTTCCTGCAGGGGTGGTGTTAGGGGAGCGGGCGACCGGGTGGGGGCGGAGGAGGATTAATCCTGGGCTCGGCGAGTTTGGGGCGAAGTCGCGCGCGGCTCTCGCTGTAATGAGTCCCAGCGTGAGAGTAATTCTCCTAATGAATCCTCCATGGCTGGCTGCTGAGAGGCAGGCTGAGGCGAAGCGACGCACTCGTTAGCACGCTAGGGCCACGCTGTATACCAATATGTGATTTGCATCATTTAATGAGAAAGCGAAAAGGAGAAAGACTCTGTTTTAATAGCCGAGCAGGTTAATAAGCAGGGTAGGAAACATCTCTGGGCAGGAGAATTAAGTCACCTTGGCCGACGTAAGTATATCTGTATGATTTTAATAACAGGTGTGCATGTCTGTTTGTAGGTGTTAGTGTGTGAAAGCGCTTATGTGCACAGGGGCATATTTGTGTGTGTGTATGTGTGTGTGCACCTCCATGTGTCTGTATGTGTGTGTGTGCATGTTCGCGTGCGTGTGTGTGTCTGTTTGTGTGTGTGTGTGTGTGTGTGTGTGCGTGTGCATTTGGAGATGATCCATGATGTAATTTTCCGGGCCATATTCCGGATTCCCCCGGGACTGGAGGGTGACCTGTCTCCCGACTTTTTCCCCATCCCATCTCTGTGGTGCGGAGTCTGAAAGTCCCTGTTCTGCCTTGGACTGGCCCTCCTGGCCACCGTAGGAGAGAACAGGGATGCGGCAGTAAGCGGTATCCTCTAAGCCAGCCCGCGAACAGCTCGCATTACATGACAGGACACTGTTTTAATGTGGGGAACACAGGGGGTGGCCGCTGACCGTTTCCCCCGAACGATGCCCCCCGTCTCCCCCCTCCCTGCCCGGTACAGTGCCTGGGCTCTTGGGTGGAGGGGGAGATGGAGGGGGAGAGCTTTATCACTCTCCCCCAGCTGTGTGGGGTCCCTCTGCCCTCCCCGGGTTCTGTGTCTAAGTTTGATTAACAAAGAGATGGGATGGGCCAGTTTGTGCCCACAGGAGAGCAGGGCAGGATTTTCCCTTTTTTTTTTCTTCTTTTTTTTTTGGTAGAATCAAAGCTCTTAGGCCCTTTATCTGTGGGTAACACCTGGCAGGAAGTGACACGTTCGAGTGCGCTGGCGGGCGGTCTGCTTGCCTGGGGGTGGGGGGTGGGGGGGGGGGTTGCGTATGGATGGGTGGGGTCTCCGAGCACAGGTGGCCTGTGATGCTGGTGTGGGGTGTCACTGAGCGAGAGAGAGGGGGAGAGAGAGAGAGACACAGAGAGACACAGAGACAGAGAGACAGAGGGAGGGAGGGAGAGAGAGAGGGAGATGAAAGAAAGACCTTTTTAAAAAAGAGATTTTTTATTTCTCATACAGTCCCCCCCCAAAATAAAACCATAACCAAGAAATAGAAAGTAAACCAGAAAGAAAATATACCCAGACAGAGAGAGAGAGAGGCAGAGAGATGAGAGAGAGGGAAGAGAGAGACTTTGACTTTTACAACTCTGTTGTTTATTAATCACATAGCCTTAATCACTTTGCAGCAACCCAGAAACAAACCCCAACCAAGAAAAAGAAACTCAAGCAGAAAAAAGAAGCTCATCCAGAGAGAGAGGGAGTGAGAGATAAATGAAAGAGAGTGAGAAAAGAGAAGAGAGAGAGGAATGATAAGAGAGAGAGGAAAGAGAGAGAGACAGAGGGAGGGAGAGTGAGAGAGAGAGTGAGACTTGGACTTAAGTGTCCTCATCATTATCCAATTTTTGTCAAGCAACTTTCATAATGCTGTAAAACCCCCCCCCACAAAACAGATCAAGAAAATAATAACCGAAGACGGTAATCAGAAACCTCTCCATACCACCCTCGTCGGCAGTGGAGAATTCCCCGGGTGCCGCTGTGCTGTTGACTCTTTTTGTCTGAGTCATGCGTGCCTCAGCTGCCATGCAGAAGAAAGCATCTAAATTGACAGTGAGAAGTAGGGCCTGGCCAGATGATTGCAGGTGAGACTAATACAGAGGTAGGAAGGAGAGATAGATGCAGACAGAGAGACGAAAGAGAGAGAGAGGAACTGAAGCTAGTGATGTGTCAGGAAGAAGGAACGGTCACAGAAGGGAGAGAGAGGGAGAGGCACTCGGATAAAGATGGAGATAGAAGTGATAGACAGGAGAAAGAAAGAGAAAGCAGTATTTTATTTTTATTTGAAAATGATTCCAGTCATCTCTCTCTTCCTGTATATTGGAGTATGCTTTATGTGCCTGTCAGTTCAGGAAAGCTGCATTTGGAATTGAAATTAAGAGTGACAATTATGAAAAATGTGTGTGTGTGTGTGTGTGTGTGTGTACGTGAGAAAAAGAGCAAAGGAGAGACAAAGTGAGTTGAGTGGTGGTGTTAGAAAGAGAAAATGATGCTTGAAATGAAGATACAGTGATGCTTAGAGTGAGAGTGAGAGTGACCGTGAGAGAGAGAGAGCTGACACCAGGGGCAGATTGTATTGCAGAGCTCTGACTGATTAACACAGTTTAAAAGCCCTGATGAGGACTGAAATCATGATCTGTAGCCCTTTGAACTGCCCGCTCTAAGAAAAAAAAACAATCCTCTTTCTCATGATCATTTCCATTTAAAAAAATTAAAACCGCATTAATAATATGAATTCTAAAACCTGCGCTTATAATGGCTTGATAGGTCAGGCCTTTCTTTCTTCAACTTAAGAACACCCTTCCTCCAGATTACATTCCAGTACTGTGCCCCTCCCCACGCCTTTGAACTATGGGAAACCAAGTGAATTAAGATAATGTAAGAAATTAATTTCACTGGTTTTTTGGTATATTGAAAGTTTCACCCATTAATTTTTCAAGCCAGGCGTGGAAATCCAATTAGATAGGAGCAGATAGAGCAGCGTGGAGGGCGGGGTAATTTATTTAGCGCACACGTGATACTCTTCTCCTAGATATAGCGGTTGATGGCGTGTGTATGTGTATGTCTGTGAAGACGTGACATGCGTGTACACGTGGAGGAGGGGGGGGGGGGCGCCGGGCGGATTCCTCTCTTCCTCTCGGCGGAGAGAGGAGATGGATCTCGGAGCGTCCTCGTTAGCGCGCACGCTACGCACCCGCGTGTGTTCCCTCGGCAATCAGCCAACAGACAGGCTTAATGCTCCGGTGGCAGCGGGCAAGCTGTTCCCTTTGTAACTGCTTTCAGAGGGCGTAGATAGCTACCCCATCCCCCTGTCCCCCACGTGTTACGCGCCCCTCTCCCGTATTTAACACCAGGGGCTGGGAGGTAAGCTAACGGTGCTAACGTGCTGCGCGTCTGCAGTATGAGAGGGACAGGGCTAACGTGCTAATCCGTCATCACGCTGCACTCATTTCTACACAAACTAGTATTCACCCACCCACACACACACTCACAGGCCCACACACACACACTCACACGTGCACACAGATGCACACACACATACACACACAAACACACATACACAGACCCACACATGCACACAGACACACCTGCACAAACACACAAACACACACATACAGAGACCCACACACACTCACACAGACACACTTGCACAAACATACACATGCATATACACACACACACACACACACACACATACATACACAGACCCACACACAGACACACCTGCACAAACACACACACACACACACACATACATATACAGAAAGACACCAGACACAGACACAGGTGAAGCAGTCCATGGCAGCGTTGGTCTCGCTCATTAGCCATGGGAAATGACCTGTGCTTGAGGGGGTTCAGATGAATAAGGTGCCTAATAGGATGATGCGTGTGCTCCTGTGTGCATTAGCCGTGGAATCCCCCCCCCCCCCCCCCCCGGCAGTAACGACCCCTGCACTACACTAACGACCTCCACATTTCCCGAAAACACACTGCATTACAATGGCCTCCTGTCTGCACAATTATACTTTGTATCATAATGTGCACAGCAAGGCAAGTATGGGTGGGCCAGGTATTCTTCCCTCTCAGTTTTTGTTGTTTTATTTTTATTATTGCTGTGATAATCCCTCTCACCATTCTGACAGTCACAAGCAGGGCTCTACAGTGTACATGCATACTGTACATACACACATATTCAGTCGTTTGACTGTGTGCTGATTCTCGTGATTAATGGCCTGGAATGATTTGCTAACCTTTGTAAGTAGTAACGTATCCTTATTTTAATTCCAGCTTATTGAACTGATCTTTGGATATTCAGTCGTACGTAGTTTTAATTTGTTGCTGTCTGGTTGCTATTAAGCTGCTATGACATCATCACCACTGTGATGAAATGGAGGCAGACAGGGGTTACACGTCAGAAACCTATTCGCGGTGGGATCATCCATTATCTTGCTTATCCATTATCTTGCCATTTGCTGCTTCTTGAGTTGTAGATCTTTTTAAAAAAAATGCATGCTTGTAAAAGTGCCAACTCTTTCATGAACCAACCAGCAGGTGCATTAAGCACATTTGGAGAAAGCCTCCAGGATGAATTGCTCTTTAAAGGCATACTAAAGGCAAAAATATTTTTTGGCTTTGGTGTGGCCCTGTGTTTACAAAGAAATAAGTTTCTATATACAAAAACAGTTGTCCCCATATAGAGAGCAGAATTTGATACAAAAGCCTGTTACTTACAGGTCCAACAGAAAACTCCAACTGTTTTCATCCCTTTGACAAACTTTAGCTGTTGTCACCGAGGAAAAGAATTCCAAGATTAATACTACTTCTTGAAACCCTGTTGGCTTGTCTGTTCACATCACCATATCTGCCCTGGTGAAAAATCCAGCTACGCCAACTTAATAATTGATCTGGTCAAGCTGGTGATAAAGCTGGTCTTGGTGGGTATGAGCTGGTCAACCAGCTACTGCTGGTATCTTGTCTGAGCTGGGCTATTTTTTTCAGCAGGGTGGGAGTCTTCACCTCTGCTGAAACCACAGGCTATGGAGCTGAACCAACCACGGAAAGAGCACCTCACCCAGAAACATCCAAAACACATCAGAATAAATTAGACAGGTAAAGGAGTACAAATCTGGCAAAGGTGCCTAAAGATAGAGCTTTCCAGGACTTCATATGTTTTGGTAAATCGTATTTTTAAAGGTCTTTAACCGTGACCCTGCAGGTTCTAGAACACTTTCCGGTGGGTGGTGTCACCAACACTGAGAGACCCTAGAACAAAACAGAATACATGCTGATTCACTGATCTTTGTGAATGTAGATTTGATACTGCTACTACTGCTGCTGCTGCTGCTATTACTGCTAATGCTACTACTGCTACTGCTACTGCTACTGCTACTGCTACTGCTACTGCTACTACTACTACTGCTGCTACTGCTACTACTACTACTGCTGCTACTGCTAATGCTACTACTATTATTGCTGCTACTACTACTAACAATACACTGCATTTAAATTGGACCATGTTGTAACTTTATTCAATAGTGGTAAGAAAAAATAAAAAGTGGCAGCACAGTAGATGTGTGAATAAGGCAGTGAAATGTGCATGTATTTGTTTGTCCTTTTAGTGAATGCGAGACACGCTATTCAGTAAAAAGAAGATTTAATTTCATACGCTGATGTCTGGTTCATTATTTTAAAGTTCAGCGACAGACCATTCATCCATTCTCAAGGACATCAAAGTAGGAAGGAGATAAACTCACCTTAACTGCCACCTACTGATTTATGCACAGCAGCCATTTTGCGCCAGAACCAGAACCAAATATCAGCTGAGGTGGAGAAAGAGGCATTTATTTTACTAATTGAACTGGAGGGATGAATAGATGGCCATTTTAGAGAATCTGATTGGGATCAAAACACCAGGGAATCCCACTGTTACCTTTAGAAACCGCATTGAGTCAGAAAATTGGATTCAGGTCTCATCCGAAAGACAACATCTCCTGTATGACAGCATCCCCATCACTGCGCTGGGCTGGTGTATAATCATATAACTGTGTGTGATGAGCGATCTTGATCATCTCAAAGTCGCTAAATCTGTGCAGCGATATCCCGTAAAGGAGAAAGTACCACGGCCCTGTCGGGAGTGAACCGACTGATGCCTTGTTCCTCATGTGGGGTTCTTGCAGATTACAAATAAAAAGCAAGTAAACAAGCATGTCCTTATTACTGAAAAAAAAACAACAACTTCAAGATGCTTTGTTCGGATAAATGAAGCCACCATTCAAGCAGGATAAAGCACTTCAGGTGAAGTCGTGCTGGCTGAGAAGTCCTTTGAGCAAAGAGAGCCTTTTAGCTGATCAAAACTAAATCACAACTATAATACCATAAGATTAGCTGTGCTAGGTTACCAACCGGCTGCCAGTTTTGTTTGAAAACCCGAATCATGTCTTAATCCTGACATCGGCAGACATCTTGCCTTGTGTTTCCTGTAGTGTTATTGCAGAGATTATGGCTGAAACGGCCCAGACGAACAGTGTGTTCTCAGCAGACGAGAAGGATGCAGAGACTGTGAGATTTGTACGTCCCTATAGCAGTCTTAGTGACAGCTGACTGATGTACTACTCTCTCAGAAAGAAAGATCTCCAAAAGCCTCCTCCTGTGTTTCTCACAGTGGAACCCGATCTAGTTCAGGGGTTCTCTCTCAGGCAAAACGGTTCTATCTGGAAGCGTTCTCATTTTTCACACCTGTCACAGAGGATTCCATAAAGAACTGAAAAAGGTTCCCCTATGCAGACAAGCCAAAGAACCCTGTTTTTCCGAGAGCATACTGTACTCTATTGGCTGCCAGGTCGTTAGCTGTTTATTTGTTTTTGGGTTTTTTTTAATCACTGCACTGCTCAGACCCACACATGCAGCGCAGCCTGTGAAATGTGCAGGGTGCTGATAAAGTCGTTTGTGAGGCGGTGACTATTTTACGCTCCAGAGGCCGCCCGGTACTGAGGCAGGGCTCGTGCTGATTGGAGGTGAGCCGTATCTCGCACCGGTGCCAGCTAGTAGCTCGTGAGTACCCGGCGTGTGATTGGGTCGGACTAATGTAGCGGTAACCCATGTAACGCTTTCTAAATTAAGACCTACAACTGGGGTTTTCAACCAGTTTAGATCCACGGCTCGAAGGCATTTCAGAGACCCCCATTGTAAGCTAGTATAAGGGATATATTTACAAATGTATGGGTCTAGATTGCGATCACATACCGGCAAGGAATTAACAATGCAGTTGCGGGCAAAGGGTGGTTGCTAGGCAGGATTTTAGAGATCACATACCTCCTGTTGAAAACCCAGACCCTAGAATTGCCTGACCCCCCCTCACCCTCCCACCCCTCTCCACAGTTGCTTAGAGACACAGCTGAGGCTTGAACCCACACAGTACAGTCACTCTTTTTTTCCAGAGCAGCGAGAAGATAAAGGTCATCTTATATGAAAATAAATGCAGTTGTGAACAATGAAACGTACAGAAAATGTGAAAAACTGCAGTGCTTCTATTGAGCTTCTGCCCAAATACGGACAAGAGGGCCTGAATGGACTGGGCCTGCTCAGGTAGGGCAGGTCTGCAGTTAATCTGCTTAGGAGCACCTTCAAAAACCGCACAGCATTCGGGAGTATAATTCACATTCAAATTATTACACCAATAAAGATGCCCTTTTTTATATAAATGTTGCAAGTTACTTTTAGTGGAACTGCTTAAGACTTTGTGAACTCCGGATGTGTTGTGACACGGGCGATATATCCCTCATATTTATTGCGGGGGGTCCTGCCCCTGCTTTCTTTCTGTAATATTCCCGTGAACAAGTCACGGCCCCGA
The DNA here is from genome assembly GCF_963514075.1 of Conger conger. Taxonomy (NCBI): domain Eukaryota; kingdom Metazoa; phylum Chordata; class Actinopteri; order Anguilliformes; family Congridae; genus Conger; species Conger conger. Next base: position 44,831,314 of record NC_083765.1, on the reverse strand, counting down.
AGTGTGAAATATCGCAGAATGGCAATAATAGCCAATGCACTCAAAGATTATATGGACACTCATTACCGGCGCATTGTTCAAGCTAATGTGCATAATTAAAAAGCTCACCCCACTCAAGGTCAACAGCAGCCCATCTGTGTGGCGCTCTAATAGGCTCATTAGCTTCGCGGCTTTAGCTGCGAAGTCCACGCGCGTAGGTCAGGTTTTATATTAGGATCTGGTTAGCCAGGGACTCAGGGAGTGTAGAGTGGTTGTGGCTACCAGCCAGGAGAACCAGCCACCGAGGCAGTGTGCAGGGATTGGGCCGAATCCCCTGTGTGTCTTGGGAAATTCATTACATTACAGTTACTTAGCTGATGCCTTTATCCAAAGTGACTTATAGTTGATTAGACTAGGCAATCCCTCCTGGAGCAATGTGGGGTTAAGGGCCTTGCTCAAGGGCCTAACCGCTGCCCTGATCTTATTGTGGCTACACTGGGGCTTGAACCACCATCCTTCTGGGTCCCGGTCATGAACCTTAGCCACTAGGCTATAGGCTGCCCCACAGAATTCTAGCTGTGAACAGCAGACCTGGGACAAATACGTAATTGCTTTGGATTCAAATACTTTTTTGCGCTCGATTGACATTGCCTGGTCTAGCTGAGTCAACCAAGAGGACCAGAAGTCAGGATTGGCAGGATTTGAGAGGATTTCCTAGGTTCCAATACACAAGACAAGCTCAGTAAAGCTTAGAAAAGTATTTGAATCCAAAACAATTCCGCATTTGAGCCAGGTCTGGTGAAGAGAGTCTACCCTCATCAACGTCTGGCTGTGCTTTCATTGGTTGACTCTTTCAAAATGTTTACTTTTGTTGGGTTGTTAGGTAGTCGGGTACGAGGGATGGGCCACTCTGGAAGGGATGTGGGGTTTAATTTGTGTTTTGACTTTCGATGTCCATAGCAGTGCCTTAGTTAAACTCTTGGTACTCGGTGTACCACTCTATTCCTGGTCTACACTCTCGGAAGAAAGCCATCCATAAGGCTCCTCTGTGTCTCCTTAGAGGAACAATCTCCATTTCGTCTGGGAGCTTTCACACTTTTCACACCCACCACTGACGCCTCCGTAAGGAACTAGAAAGGGTTTCCTTTTGAAGACAAGCTGGCGAACCCTTTCAGAACCCTTTTATTAAAGAGTGCACGTCAAGTTTACAAATGTAAGTCTCCCTGTAACCCTCGCACTCTGACCAAGTCCATTATGTGAGAACATATATAATTTATAGTGGCTGTACTGCTGAGAAATGTACAGAACATGATTTGCTTGGGTGAAAGTATAGAAACGCTGTGTAGTGTAGTGTGCGAGTGTGTTGGTCCCTCTGGACAAAGGCTAAAACATAATGGCGATGTGTCTAATAGTGACAGTCACTTCACACTGAACACGTGTGCTTTTAGCCGCTCGCTAATGAGGAGTTATAGTGGGGCTGAGGTAGCTGGAAGCTGGGCTTGCAGGGCTGGCCACTGCTGTTGTCCTCCTGGCAGTTTCCCTGAGGCTGTTCTTACTGTGTACAGTGCGGGTGGACAGGGGATGGGCGCCTGAGGGAAGGGCGATTGGCTCCCCATGCACTTATGAGGGAGGCACCTGCCTCTTCTCAAATCCACAGAAAACAACAAGTGTATGTGTGTGTGGGAGCGAGAGAGGGAGGGTGGGAAGGAGGGAGGGAGAGAGTGGGCAGGATGGATTGCATTTTCTTTTTTATGTATTCATCGCTTGACTAGTCTGGTCATACACATCGTGGGCTTTGAGAAAGAAATCCATCCTGTTTATATTCCCAGGTGAGAGGCTCAGGAGGCCGGGTTCGTACCGCACAAACTTCGGGGACGTGGGAGGGGGGTGTTCGGGCAGTCTGCCCAAAAGACACGGTCATCTCAGGCCACCCTCGGCGGGACCAGAGCAACCATCTTTCACCGGCAGAGTCTACCCAGGGACACGGGCTGCAAATTAACAAGCGCGGCAATACATCTCGTGCGTCACGGCGCTCCATCAGTATAAATTATAATGCTCCCATTAAATAAATAAATCAATAAATTTAAAAATAAAAAAAGGCCCGGCTGGCAGCAGGACTCCCCCATCAATGCTCCTCGGCAGTTAGGGACGCCTTCCAAGATAATTCACCTACTTCATTTCAGATCCTTTTAGGAGCGTTATATCATTACTGTTTATCGCCAATTTTTCCTTATCATTGCTGTATTCTTGTTGATGTACCGCAGGCAGTGCTAATTTTACTGCAGAGCACAGTAATGATGGCAGGCTTCTGCTCTGAGGGTTTGTTTTCACTCGTGTTCTGTTGACAGCCTAACTTGCTGGCTGTGGCAGCTCGCAGCTCATTGGGTGTGTGGCCCTGACACGCTAAACTTCCTCAGGCAGCTTAGTGTCATTGAAGATGACACATTGAGACGTGTCGTGCAAATAGAACACACTTCTATTGTTTTGCGCACGAGTGAGGTGAGATGTTCTTCTCGGTTGTGGGGAAAAAAAAGCCCCCAGAAATGGTACCTATTCATCCTTTGACACAGGTACTTATCTGAAAAAGGGGAAAATGCAGTGTTAATAGCAGCATTATGCAGGCTTAATGAACAGTTTGGGAATGTATTCAGGCTCTTTCAAAAAGGCTTCCTCCTTGCCTCACCTTGCCTTCTGTCTTTCATTCCCACTGAGCAGACTCTCGGAAGAAAGATTTTCAAACAACCCTTTCTTCAGCGTCTCCATTCAGGAACCATATCTAGTTCAAGTTCTTTGTCGGGTGAAAACGGTCCAGTGTAGGAGCTCACTCACTTTTCAAACCTACCGTAGACAGGGTCCCATAAAGAACTGTGTGATTTTGGAATGTTCAGGACATAATGTGCTCTAATCCCTTTGTATTTTCACCTGTTGAAAATAGTTTGTTCTACCAGTTTGTTGTTATTACTAATAATAATTTTAATTAAGATCTTATGTCACAGAAAGTTGTTCCATGTATCATGGTATATTTCTGTACAGTATGACTCCTTGTCATAATGATTTACATTTACAGTTTTTATCCTTCCTTACTTATGCTGATACATTTTCAATTAGTTGTTCAAAGCAATGCATCGTGGGACTTGTGGTTCCTTGTCATGGCAGCCCGGTAGCCCCTTCCTGGTCATGAGGAGACAAAAGGACATATGGAAATATAGATTTTTAAAATGTTCCAGCAGTCTGAGCACAGACTAATATGTGCCTCATTGTTTATTTATTCTTATTCTCTCCGTCTCTCCGCTGTTTTAGGGGGTGTGATTGGTTTAGTAATCATGTGCTGTCTGTCTGGATGCAATTTGCGGTGTGTCCTTGAGTTGCTCAGTACGAATGCTAAATATTGCCTGTATGCCGATGCGTTCTTGGAGGCAGTATTGTAGCCATGTTGTATAAATAAACCATGCTCTCTGACATGGCTGATTTATGCCCATTAGTGGAGACATTGGCTCAGGAGGTAAGAGCAGTCGTCTGGCAGTCAGAGTGTTGCCAGTTCGATCCCGCCCTGGGTGTGTCGAAGTGTCTCAGAGTAAGACACCTAACCCTCAAATGCCGTTGGTATATGCGGGTGAATGAGAAGCATCAATTTATATAGCGCTTTGGATGAAGGCGCTATATAAATGCCAACCATTTACCATTTAAGTCTATGGCACAATGGTGGGAGACCCATCTTGCTAATATGCCCATGCTATGCTAATATGCTCATATTGGGTCATGTGGAGCAGAGATTTTGAAAACTCTTTCTGTGCCAGAGGATCAATGGTTCATGTAGCCCTCTTTGGCCACTGCTGATGTGGGCTGAAGTGTCCATCCTGGGTTCAATAATAATGCCATTATATTATCACGGTGTCCTAATTTTATCAACTTTAAAATACCCCACAATTCCCCCTTGTTTAATTTCTGCAATAAAATGTGCTGCCCTACATATTTACTAGTTTTTGCGCTAGCAGCTAATTTCCCTTGTTTTCAATCTGATTTCCATTTAAATCCGATGAACCTTTCATAATGAGGGGCTCGTAGTTATGGGCAGAACTGGCACACTGGCGCGGTATTTAGTTCTGTGCCACGGGGTACGCTACTGCACCCATAACCGTTTCTTTAACCGGGCGCTGTTCAATTCCCATTTAGAATCGCAGTTCTTGTGGAGCGGTTTTGTTGGATATCTGTGTGAGGTCCGGCGGTAACCTGCCGTGTTTCGTAGCTCAGTAAATATCCGGCAACATTAATGGGAAGGTGGACACGCTAGCCCTAAACACCGTTAGTCACAGTGGATGGCGCGCCGTGGAAAAGCAATAACGGAATAAATGATAATTGTTGCTCTCTCCTCGGTTGGTGTCGGTTATCGAACGCGAGGTGCGCGCGAGCAGAACAGTGCTGTAGTGCGGGAGGCAGGCAGTGCTGTAGGCTGTGCCGATCGCTCATAATGACCAATAATAAAACATGCCTTTAAAAAAAACAAAAAAAAAAACGGGAATCAAATGGTTTACCGTGTCTCATTCACCTTATAGACGCCCCCCTCCCTGCTGTTTACAAGCTTATTTGGTAAAGAAAAAAAAAAAGATCTTTGCTTTTTTTTTTTTCCCTTGAGCAAACAAGAGAGTATTTCATAGGCTTTGGAGATGAATTGCCCTTTTTCTGTTTGCCTCAACAAAGAGATTAGAAGATTATCTTGCTCATAAAGCCAGCTTGTCAGGAGATGAAGGGGGTGGTGGGGTGTACCATGGGGGGAAAATGAAAATTCAGAGTACAAGACTTCTCCCTCCCTAGAGGTAGGGTAATTATGGTCAAGAGAATTTAACCCTTTGAAGAGGAGGTTTTTTTGGATTTTTTTCTTCAAAATTCCAAGCCAGTGTTCTAGAACTCCAGTGTTGTCACTTACCACTAGTGATGGTTACATCACTATTAGAATGTTAAATTAAGAATATTCTAATCACCTGTTTGTGATCTTACTCCGTAACCCTTTCAAGAGTTGGTTTATTTTATGTTTTTTTTCCAAAATAGTATTCGGGAACACCACTGCTTTCAGTTAAATGTAATGGTTGTTACGCCAACACTATAATGTTTAGTTCATATATAAATATGAAATATGAAATATTTGTGATCTCTCACTTTGGAGGAGGGCTGAAGGGTTAACCAGAAAGGTGTCTTTCTTCTCAGGGTGACCCAGAAGGCAATGCAGACAGACAGACAGACAGACAGTGAGTAGGGAATGAGACACTTGACCAGGCCTGACTGGTGTCACCACATCTCATGAAGTGTCAAGCTTGTGAGTTTTCTCCTGACACAAGGGACTCCTGAAATAGTTTTTTCTTGCAACAGAGAAAGGTGCATTGGTCTGAAAACCGTTTCTATATATTTTCTCTTGCAGCTATACCGTAGAGCAGCCAATTCAACGCATTGTGATCTCAGCAAACTCCCGCTTCCCTCCACTCAACGAGAACCACCACCAGAGTGACGGCGATAAGCCACAAGGTGAGAATCTTACCCTGTTTGAGCGCAGGACATTCTGTCGGCTGGCCCCAAAACAGGGATCTTTCTACCAGGCTGAAATGGCACGACTGTGCACTTGCGCCCTTGTCTCCCAGCATCGGCCAATAGAATAGCGCTCCTTCACCATATCCTCCAATTGGACGTGCCGATTTTCTGCCTCGTGAGGGGGAAGGAAGTACAAGCTGCCTTCAAAGCACACCATATTTGGCCCCAAGGTAAAACAGATTGTAGCTACATTATCACAGCCTGTACAGACGACTACGGCTTTAACTTTTGAGAGTGAGCGAGAGTCACGGATAAGCGAACAGCGAAAAAAGAAAATCGGGTGAGGGAAGGGGGACCCTTTTTCCGGGAAAAGGCAACAACAACAGCGAGAAAAGGTTAAAGAGATAGATGTGAAAAAAAAAAGGATTTCTCAGAGTCAGACTCAAACATGGCTTCCTTCTTCTGCCTATTCATCTGCACCATTTCAGCATGACGGCAGTCACGTGAGACACAGCCACAACGTTCATCTTCAACACTGTTTTGTTCAGACTCCCCCTTTGGCATTACTGCGCTTTGCTCCATTTTGTCATTGCCTGACAACACGTCTAAACAACATGTTCCACTGTGTATTTCATGGGAAGAGGTACTTGAAATTCATGTATTTGAACAAAAACAATGATTTTTTATGTGTTTGTTTATGGTTGCTGTTTGAGTCGTACACAGCAGGGTAATTGCCCTGACTCTGGACTCTGCGTGGGATCCAGCAGGAGGATGGTTGTGAATAATGCCCCCCCCCCCCCAGTTGGTGAAGCCATTGGAGCTGCATGTGCAGTAAACAAGCTAAGTAAGCTAGCCTAACACAGGGATCCCAGGCTAGCCTAGCGCAGGTACTATATATTATACTATATAATATATATATATACTATATATATATTATATACTAGCTTAATGCTAGGATCCTGGACTAATTTAGTGCAGGTATATCAGATCAGTGTATTGATGGGATGCCAGACTAGCCTAGTGCAGGTATTTGAGGCTAGGTTAATAGGCTTCTGGGATCCTTGGCTAGCATAGTGCAGGGTTATCTGGCTTAATGCTGGATCATAGCTTAACATAGCACAGGGACATGAGAGTAGCTTAATGCTCGGATCACAGGCTAGCCTAGCAGAGGTATATCAGACTAGCCTAGGCTAACCCAGCACAGGGACATGGGGTTAGCTTAATATTGGGATCCTAGGCTAGCCTAGCACAGGTGTATGAGGCTACCTTAATCCTGGGATCCCAGGCTATGCTAGCGATATTAGACTAGCTTGGAGTTTCACTTTGTATTCTGAAACCACTGCCTCTGTAAACCTCTCCTGAAATTCTGCTCTGGGTCAAATGGAGTGTGTGTGTGTGTGTGTGTGTGTCTGTGTGTAGCATGCCGGTGTTTCTCAGTGAACAATCTTGAATTACATGAGGGAGAAGGCGTTTAACAAATTAATGCTTTCGTAATGTAGGCAATTGATATAAGCTTTTCAGTTTTCACCCTCAGCTTGTGTCTGCTTTCCGAAGTTGAGCCTCCGGACTCTCCACGGTGCCCGCTCATTTGGCAAGACCAGGGGTGCATTCAAAGGGCTGAGCCTCATAAAACATTCTGCAGAATGTACCCTGGGAGGTGGTGTTCAGAGCTGCAGATTTGGCAGTGTGCTGGTTTAGCTCTGAACTCCAACTCCCACAAGCCCCCTTTTTTTAAACGAAAACATTGTACAACGACTTGCCATTTGAATGTATCCCAGTCGGAGAGTGAACACCTCTATCCCACAACCAGGTCTCAGGTGTCAGCATTAACAGGATCACTTACTGCCATTTCAGCTTCAGTGAGGTTTGAATCACTTAGCGATTCCGCACAGCTGTTTTAGTGGTGTTTGCGTATAATCTGGGCATCAGGGAGACGAGCCAGGATCAGGTACTCCCTGTGAGGGTGTCCTCGAATGAGGTCATTTACCTCAACCGTTCCGGTTCACATCTCCTTAACTGCCAATTTAGAGGGGGGAAAAAAACACATTAAAAAAGTGTAATGATAAGACGTGTTTGAAATGTTTGACTTAATGCAACAACAACGCAAAAACAACACACAACCACAAGGACATTACACAAAAAAACGCATACATAATACTTTATAAATACTGACATTGCAATTTTGCAGTTTATTGTACCTCGGAGAGTACGGGAAAAAAAGATTTCAGGGAACTATTTTGTGGATGTGTAATGAGTGTGTTTGCTTGTTTACTTGGTGATTATTTGAGAAAATGGTGTGTTTAGTGTACTGGGGACCCAGATGGGGGTAAAGTACATCGAGCTAGTGCTCATTATGAGAAACTGCAATGTGATGTTGCTGCTGATGATGCCAGACTCTTTCAATTATGCACTTTAACTCGCATTGCAAAGTAACGGCACTGACTCTCTGCATATGCAAATGTGACAGACTTGCACATTAGGTTTGGTTTCTCAAAACATAATTATGTCGGAACAAGAGGCAGACTCTCTGTCATTGACTCTCGTAGCCAATGCGTTCAAGATACAACACGTTTGTGCCCGCTGCGATGTTGCAACACTTCAGTTGTTTTATAAAAGGCCTAATATTATTCTCGCTATGGTCAGAAATAATAAACCCTGAGAAAAAAATTGGCAGGGCATATGAAATATGTAACAGTTGGCTCAGATCACACTTGCACTGTGCCAGTGTGTATTTCAATTTGGTTAAAAAACGACTTTATACTGACATTGCAAGCTAATGCATGTATGAGAGAATTGTGCTTAATAATACTAGTGATAATAATGTTGATGATGATTATGATTGTGATTATGGTTATTATTACCCCAGAAGATAATAGGCTATGCCAAACTATTTCTAATGGGCGGTATGATATATGCACTCTTATCTCTCAGAATACTTTTCCAGTGGATGTGCTGCCATAGCTCAGTGTCATCAATACATAATGTGTCATTTGTTGTTGTGCAAGGCTCCACTGAAAAGCGCCTGGTTGTTTTCTTGGCTAAACATATGTCTTCGGGGTTTACTATCCCTAAATTATTTGATCGCTGGCACAGAGTTACGTTAAGATGACTCGATTTGAAATCGGCCAGATTGCTCGCACTGAATGTAAAGTTACGTTTTCAGTGGGGTGGATTCCGTTAAATGCTGTCTCTGAGGTTTTTATTTTCTGTCCCCAGATTAAACCGAATGCCAGAAAGTATATTGGAAGTCATTTGCACAGCGTTTTACTCGCCTAACGTGTCTTATTTTGTGTTGAGGCCGTCCCAACTGGCAACCCTGTTTGACACGTTGTTCCATTAGCATCATTTGTATCGTTGGTAATGTTGTTACCGAGAGCTTGTAGAGTCAGACGAACCCAATTTGGATTGGCCTCACTGGAGAGACATTTCCTGTGGCTTTCTGTCATGGATGGGAATCAATATCAGTGAAAACCACTTTTGTGCGGCAATTAGAAAGCTGCTGCGGGAAGCTGCAGCCTGCGGAGAAAATGGAGGTCTCCCTCTCGAGTCACCTTTCGCATTTGGCTTCAGCCCAAACCCCCAAAACAAAGAGAGCAAACATGTCAATAAAAATAAACTGAAAATTCGGTTTCGAAAAATGGAAGGTTTGTTAGTTAATTACAGAATGGGTCAATCAGTTAATAATGTGCTGCAAACACGCTACTCTTATTTATTTGTTTTTGTTTTCTATTTCTTAAATTTCTGGATAAGGTCTACTGCTGTGGGAGTTTGTTTCCAGTTAGAAGTGTGGAAGATAAAAAGCAGGATTTTACAGATCTTAAGTCAGTGTTCTTCCGCATCAGTGGGCTTAAAAAAGATGCACAACTCTGAAAACAGGCTATACGCAAACAAATGTTTTTTTTTTTTTACTTAATCCCTGTGGCATTTGGATTTTGAGACATTGTGCTTTTATTGGACAGAGAGCTAGAAATGGGTACCCATTAACCACTATACAAAAATGGATAAAATGCATATCCTGTTATTATTTTCTTTGTTTTTCAGTGCTGATGGACTGAAAGCCTATACTGCATATACTGAACAAGCTGGAAAAGGGCCAGGAAACGCTATTTATATTTACTAAATAATATGCAAATCACTCCCGGAAGATTACGCTTGGAACTTTTGTTAGTAAGAACGGGGAACGGTGCGATGGAGCCAGGAGAAGCTTGACTGTTTATGCCCGGAGATGTTTATGCCCTACCTGCTGCATATGCCTCAGTGCTGGCCTGGACGGGCATGCCTGCTCCAGGCCCTGGCGCCAGAACCTCCTCTGGTTTTGGCTGAGTGGTCGGTGGACATGTTTCCAGGAGCTCAGAGGTCTGGGGCTTGTTACTGGTAGTTATTTCACAGCCCTAGTGCCAGAATTTCAGAAATTCAGTGGGAAAGAGGGGGCTTGACTACTAATGCTGGAGTTTCCCGGTCCCAGACTGTGTGCCCGACTCAGTACTCAAAGGTTGAGTGACTTGGATTCGACTGCTCGGCCTCGGCAGCATTTGGACTTGTACCCAGTTCAGAATTGGTGTCCCTGGCTGTGAGACGCATAGCACAGTGCCCAGGACACCGTCACACTTCAGATTTACATATGTGCCGGCTCTACTCAGTCCTGATCAGGTGCCCGTTGTGAAGTTGTTGAAGGCAAAGTATTTTCTCTGTTTATAATCCAACAATTCACACATGGTCAATGCGTCACTGACGAAGGCTTGCTGGTTCGATTCTGCCCTGGGTGTGTCAAGTGTCCCGGCGCAAGTTGCTTAACCCCCTAATTGCTCTTGACAAGCTGGTTGGTGCCTTGCATGGCAAGCCAATCGCCGATGGTGTGGGTGAATAAGAGGCATCAATTGTACAGTGCTTTGGATAAAGGCGCTATATAAGTGCAGTTACAGAATTTTTTATATGTAGCCTCCCATGTCATGAGTCTAGGCCTTTGATTGCCTTTGGAGTCTGTTATTGCCGTTTGTCAATATGAAATGTCAATGAAAGTCAAGGAAGCCATTATGATGCTGAAAACAAAACAGTCTGAGACATAGGCCAATCAATAGGCTTTCCAAAACAAACTGTTTGGAACATCATTAAGAAGGAAGAGAGCACTGGCACATGTTTGGGATCATTGCCCTACTGTGGGATGAAACACTGTCCAATGAGTTTGCAAGCATTTGATTCAACTTCTGTACACTTCATAATTAATTCTGCTGCTGCTATCAGCAGTTACATTATCAATTAAGGCAAGTGAGCCAGCACCTATGGCAGCCATACATGCCCAAACTGTAACACCCCACCACCATGTGTCACAGATGAGAGGGAATGCTTTGGTTCATTGGGCAGTTCCTTTTAGCCTCCTCACTTTGCTCTTGCCATCACTCTAATACAAGGCGTACTTGGTCTCATCTGTCTGCAAGACCTTTTTCCAGAACTCTGCAGGTTATTTTAGGTACTACTTACTGTAGCAAACTGGAACCTGCTAGCTAGTGGTTTTCACAGCTAGCTAGTGGTTTTAAACTTGCAATATAGCCTCTGTAGATCTGTTTGTGAAGTATTTTGTGGAGAGTAGACACTGATATATTCACACCTACTTCCTAACAAGTATTTCTGGTCCACTGGACAGGTGTTTGGGGGCTTTTATACATTATGGTTAGATTTTTTAGTCATTGGCTGTAGATGTCTTCCTTGGCCTACCAACCCCTTTGCAATGACTGAGCTTACCAGTGCTCTTTCTCCTTAATGCTTAATAACAGTCCACATTTTGGTAAGCCTTGTCTGACTGTTTTTTTCTGTCTCTTGCAGTATACCAGTAGACACAGCCTTATAGCACTTCCTTGACCTGAATCCTCATATTAATTGAATGGCAATCACAGACTCCAAAGGCAATCAAAAGCCTAGAATCAAGACTAGATATTGAAAGCTCTGTTATATCTGTAAGGAAGTGATCAAAAAACAGCCGAGAAGCTGTCTGATAACTTTTGGTCCCCTAAATTGGAGAAATGTGTATAAAGGGATGCAATTCCCATTTGGATTCCCAGATATGGATACTCTCAAATTAAAGGTGGCAGTCTGCATGTTGACCTCATTGTCATTGTTTTGTTTCAAATCCAATGTTCTGGAGTACAGAGCCATAAGAAGAAAAATTGTACCACTGTCCAAATATTTATGGGCTGCACTATAATGGCTCTTACTGTGGTTCGGTGGAGTCCCGGAGCCAAATAAATAGCTTTATAACCCTTTCCAGACTGATCTTTTTCTTGTCTCCTTTGATGAGTTTCCTTTGATCATGGCACACCAAACCTATGATATTTTTCTGAATGAAAGCAGTTCTGCAAGGAAAATACCTGCATATACCTACCTGAAATACCTCTACAGTGATGATGAGAGACTAATATCAAATTCAAGGAAGTGTTCGATTGCAGTTATTGCTGCTTAAGGTGGCACAACCAGTTTTTAAGATTAAGGGGGGAATTACTTTTTCACAGGGGTGATTTGGGTTTTTTGGTAAAAAATTTTCATAAAAAATTCAGTAGTACTAATGTTGAAGAAATGTGTTTTGGGTTTAATCAGGTTCCATTTTTCTAATATTACATTTTGTCTCAAGATCTGAACCCATTCTGTCTGACAAATACAAAATAATAGAGGAAATCGGGAAGGGGGAAAATACTTTTTCACGGCACTGTATACAGTTTCCCCGTCATACATATTTCTGAACCTCCTCAGAACCGCTCGGTGCTGCGTGCGTCAGGTGCTGCGTTTCAGTTCACATAATCGTAAAACGACAGTTTGTCCAAATTTGAAGAGGACGTCGGTTGCAAATCATCCGTTTGATTGCGCCGACGAGGTGGCGGCTTCGCCATCCCCGGTGGATTCCCTCCGCCGTTCGCCACGCCCATTCGAGCGTGGCGCTGTCCAGCACTGCGTGATGCTGTCAGAAATACCAACACAGAGCGGCGGCGCACTCACCGGCTGTGCCAGGAAGCAGGCACGCAGACCGCGCATAGAGCCGGCGGAGACGGACGGAAAGTTGTGCACTGGCAACTCGCAGTAAGCAGAAGCACTGGTTTCATTTGTGAAGATTCAGTATATGCTGTAAAGCTTCATAAACGTTTTTATTTTATTTTATTTATCTAATTTGGGAATACATTTTCTGCAATGATCCCCTGTTCTAGCGCACGCTTATTATAAACCACTCGTCGTGGTAGAAGTTCTAACAGCCATGCTTTTGGCCATTTTAATATCGTATTTCGTAACTTCGGTTTCTGGGAATAAAACGGACGAACGGATACTTTTCTTTCACGGACATGTATTTGAAAACTGGTCGCAGGGCTCCAAAGTGAATGGACTGAGCATCCCGACGAAACGGATAGAGGCGCAGAGATGGTGCCCGAAGCCAGGTACCCACTTTAAACTCCTGGGTGAAGGAAGCGAGGATTTTCAATTATTTACTCACCACAAACGCGGGCACATTTTGCTGAAAACGTCGAAAGTCCTCGATAGGGAAGAACGAGATGAATACCTATTTGGTCTCGGTTTGTGCTGTCAAAGTTGTGCTCTATCTGACGGAGTCGTTGCCGAAGTTGCATCTTTGAAAATCGACGTGCTAGACACCAACGATAACGAACCAACATTTCACAACAGGGATGTTAAAATAACTTTGGACGACGCAACTGCCCTCCGCTCTGTGGTGCACAAGGTGACAGCGAAGGACACGGACAGTGGCAAGAATGCCGAGTTGATTTACTTCGCGATTCCGAAAAATGGCAGTTTCTACGTGGTGCCCAAAACCGGAGATATCTTGCTGGTTGATTCCATACTTGGTCTGACTACCCCGATTAAATTCAGTGTATTCGCGAGGGACCACGGTTGGCCTTTTCGCACAAGTCAAAATATGGACATCGTGATAAGTCCTCGACAGTGGTCCGCACGGGAGCCAAGTCTTGGCAGTGAAACTGGTAAACTACTTGTTCGCAAGTCCAGATCTCTACTGGAGTCGGGAAACCCGCTAGTTATCAATGTATCGGAGGACGCCAGTATTGGATCAGTTGTAATGAACCTGAACCCTGTGAAGTTTCAGGCAGCAAGTTTTGAGTTGGTCTTCCCTGGGTCTGAGAACACACCGGTAACAGTGAACCGGGATAGCGGAGATATAGTCATCGCCAGGCGGCTTGATAGAGAGACTGAGCCGGTGGTCGAGATTACTGTAAAAGTGCAGGACAAACGAGGTGAGTCTACTTTCATTCAAAGTTTTTTTCCAGTTTTTTTGTAAATCTGCAAATGTTACTTTGTAACCTATCTGGAATCTTTTTGAGAATAATTTACTTCTACAGTTCAGGATACATTTCCGTGCAATGGCAACGGTAACATCGCACAACAACCAGTGGATTGCGTTCCCTGTTGCGGTCAAATAAAGTATAAAATGGAGGTATCATAAATACTGAACTCTTCTCGCCCATCCATCACCATATTCAATATATACAAAAGAAAAAAGCGCATCCTCTTGTGTCGACCTTTTAATCTGTGTTCTATAGACCATTATTAAATGTGTTGCTGTGGTTTCTGATTGCGGTGATCAATCTGCAATTAGCCTACGTTTCTTATTTTGAACCATTTCCTCAAAAATATTTTTTAGTAGCCTTCATTGTATTCGCGGTTCGAAATGCAATGGATTTCGCTGTGATGAAAAGTTGTGTTAATCAAACTGTTGTTCACATTTTAGAAATCAGCCACACAGCGAAAGACCATATGCCATTCACAGCAAAACATAACATGGTATTAATATTCTAATATCTATTATTGTGCATTGGCGAATTGCCAATGGGTAGCCAGGCGAACGCAAATAGTTTCTTGCCAATTCTGCTTGATTACAGATGTTCACTGTGCACACGACATCTGCCTAATGGCAGATGAATGTGCGCACCTGGATCTCCGATGGAATTGGAAAGTGAAAGCTCATTTGCGTTTCTTGTGCCAGGTACAGTAATCACAGTTCCGCGGCCAACGCTGCGAAACCACCTCTGTACCCAGCGCTGATAATGGAGCTATGAGAAACATGATTTTCTTTTTTTACTTTTTCAACTTTTATAACCGTGAACGCAAACTAAGTTCATTAACAAGCTTGGTCTAATGCATTTGTGACATTATCATTGCACAGATGGGACCGCATGCAGAACAGGTGGAAGGTTTCTTGAATAGTAACTCACTCAGGCGCATGCAGTGTTTCTGCGTGCACAGTGGGTGAGGCCAGAGGTAGTCTCTCTCTCTCTCTCTCTCTCTCTCTCTCTCTCTCTCTCTCTCTCCCAGTTCAATTAAATTATGCATGACTGCATAAACAATATTGCCAAAGCAATTCACAATGAAACAATTAACAATGACACATAAAGCATATAATTAATGCAGTGGTCTGAAATAAATATATAATTTTAAAATCTCACTGTCGCTCTGTCAAATTCAATAATACGCTATGGGCGTGACTGTATTTAAACAATATTGTCAGAGCAATTCACAATGAAATAATTAACAATGACACACAATGCATGAGACGGTCCAGTATTGCACTTTCTGGTTCCTGGTGTATCACAGAGATTGGAATAGAGTATCAATCCCATTGCTGAATTTGAAAAATCTGCATCTGAAAATGTAGCTAATTCATAAAATTTGGCATAATAATTTAATAGGCTATTGTAAGTAGCCTACCGACTGGAATACTGATATCTTTGTGGCTGTAAGCCGAAATAACAGTAAAAAGTGTCTCCGGAAGTCTCGCGGCTCCCAGATCTATCCCCGGGAATTAAAAGTTTAATTCCATTCTTGGTCCGCAGTCACGGCCCGGGCGGGAGCTGCGCCGGGAGATCTGGATGGGTTTAATCCCCCGAGAGTGGAGATCTTCCCCGACCTTTCCTCATCTGCTCGCATTAGCTGTGTAATCCCCTCTCATTCACTTTCTCATTTTAAGGATTTGGAGGACAGCGTAGTTGAGAGTCGGAGAACGTCAGCATTTCCGAGAAAGACTTATTTACTGAGATCGATATGCACCTCGGCATAGCGTTCATTATATTATTAATTTTGCTCATATAGGCTAGTCGTCGATGTCTGCGATTTTATTGACATGGCTTACTTCTGCTTATTTGTGTTGTAATTACGAATGTATAAGTGGGCGTGTGTGCGAGTGTGTTCGTGGTATCTGTCTTAAGGAAGAAAGCCGGCAGTTTATAAATCAGGTGCAGAAATGAATATTTTTAACTTTCCAGAGCGTAACACTGACCGTTTTTTTCCACTCCGAGATGATTTTCACGTGAAACTGAATTGCCCCCGGCGTGTGAGTGGGCTACCTACTCCCAGATCTGCGTCTCCACGTCTGCAGTCTGTGCCTTCCCCGACTGCAGTGAGACTGAAAGGATATATTAACGGAAGAGAAGGCGGCTGAGTACTGGAGTCAGCCGTCTCCCCGTGTCTCTGCGTAGGCTTCTGTCACCTGCCTTCCGATGTGTTCCCGGCTGTCCCCAATCTGTCCTCAATTATCTGAACTGACAGACACACTCAACCGTTCTTTCACTCCGGCCTGAATATCCGCCCAGCAGGTATCTGGGTATTGTATAGCCTATTATTACCTTAGTCGTCCTTCCATTGATCTGACTGCCGGAAGAGCTGTTGCCAATTACTCGCTCGGTGAAGCTGTGGATTGTGGAAGCAGGGGCGATGCTTATCGGCCCCTTCTTTTTCGCGAGCCCGTGGGCCCTTTTGATGCGCGCACGTGTGTGTGTGTGTGTGTGTGTTTTTGGGTTCTTGGTGCATCGGGATCAATTAATGTTCAAGAGCGGATGGAGAGGAGAGGAGAGCGGGCGCATCAAACGGCCACTAGGCGCAGGACCTCCCCCGAAATCTTGAATCTGCGATGCAGGCAGCAACACCGTACTTATCCCATCTCTCTCTCTCTCTCTCTCTCTCTCTCTCTCTCTCTCTCTCTCTCTCTCTCTCTCTCTCTCTCTCTCTCTCTCTCTCTCTCTTCTCTCTCTCACTCTTCACTGTACCTCAGTGGTCCTGATGACTGTAGGGCCCATGCGTCTAGTCTACCCATCACTCTGTTTTAAATTATTCATCTTAAATGACCATTGGTTTCTGTGCAATGTGATGTGTTACATGCATTAACAAGAACACTTACTTTCTTAAAGTGCAACAATAAACAGGCGACCAGACAAGACTGAGCCGAGAAAGGCACGTAATGGCCGACCTGGTTGAGAACAGGCTCAATCTGGACCAGGAGATTAACATTTTGTCCATTGTCTGGTCATGCAAAACATACTTTCCTTTCCTAAATAGCAGCCCATTACCAAAGCGCTGTATTTTTCTGCCCCAGAAAAGCCAAGAAAAGCCATCTGTACCACAATTTGAGTATTAGTCTGACACTATATTTTGGCAAGTCTGTATTAGCAGGGCCATGATGCAGTGAGTGACACTTTGATTTTGTTTTGCTTTTGAGTTCCCCCACACACCCTGTCCCAGCGGGGGATTTCATATTTGGGCAGTGTCCACTATCTCCCACTGGAGCGCATGAGAAGTGTTTTCATCTTGATGGAAGCTGCTGTTTTTTTTTTCGTTTACTTTCAGTGACTTTTCCTGAGAGTTCTTTCAGAATGTATTAATCTGATTGAAAAGGGCCAGAAAGTCCGGGGCATATGGAAATCATCATGTGTGAGGAGAGAGAGATTGAGCTTCTGTGTGTGTGATTTTCTCTGGCCAGAGCCTGGGCACGCATGCACACAAACATGTACATTTGCACACGCATATACACATGCATGCCTGCACCCACACACACACACACACACACACACACACACACATGCATGCATTCACACACACACACACACACACACACACACAAACATATACAGATACACATGCGCACAGTCACACACACATACACACACACACATACACATCCATGCACGCACACACACACACACACACCTTCTGAAAATACATTGCCATGCGTCTAACAAGCTTTGGCAATACAAATGCACAGATTGGCCATGCCAGTAAAGCAGACTGAATTGAATTGATAAAAGATTAACAGGGTGTGGAATACCTCTCAAATCACAGATTATGAAAAGGAAGCAGTGAATACAAAAAAATGAATAAAGCCAGAGAATGTGTTCGCACTTGTTATTTGTAACCGTGCTGTTGTGCATTATTAAGAGGTTAGCTCTGTGCAATCTGCTCAGAGATGGGTTATGGGTGAAACCGCAAGTCAAGGAGAGAGAAGAGAGATCAGCCACCTTAGATGGAACCACTGGCCAGTCATGACAGGGAGACACGGCAGGAGTAAATACAAGACGGAACAATAATAATTCTGAACAATGAAACACCGTGAAAGCCCAGACACTGGGCTCATTCCAAGCGCTTATTTTTCACCTCTTCTCTCCTTTCCTTGCTCCTGACTCGGAAATAGATTGAGGTCCGCCATCTTTAAGGACATTCCAACCCCTTAAATTGTAGCTAGACGTAGAAGTTAGGAATTCCCAGTGTTTCCCTTGAGCAAGAAAACATCAGCGCATCCTTTTGCGGAAAAAGTTTTTTGGAAACCATGATGTATAATTGATCGACCTGTGCGTCCACCTCTCTCCATCTTCCTAGCATTTCCCATGTCTGTAACTGACTTCAGACTGAAGTTTGAAGGAGCAAGGTTGTTCCATTTGGCTGATTCACATTTTCTTGATTTCCCCATCATCTTTATGTTTTTCTTTCATCTTTTCCTAGCCTCTCCCGATGAGTGGAGCTAGGGCCAAGAAAAGGGGAAAAGAAAAGAAAAAAGAGTAGAAAAATAAAGGATTGGAATGAGCCCACAGAGTGAGAGAGAGAGCCCTCAGGCAGAGATCAGAGCCGCCATTTTAACTCCTTCCCAAGGTGTCAGGAGATGCCACTTGTGATGTCACACCTCCCACTGCAGGTAGAAGACGGAAAGCTAAGGAGGCAGGGACATAACACTGCTACACTCCTGCGTTCTCGTGTATTTGGGGTGCGATGGCAGAGTGTGGAGTGACAGTAGGCCCATGATGGAGAGTTATGTCGTCCTCTCTCTGTATATCTCTCTGATGAAAGAGTATGATCGTTCCACCCCCCAACAACAGTTAGTGATTTTTCTTCTGTAGAGTGAGATATTCTTGTCTCTTCGAGTAGTGTTGTTGGTCTGTTTGACAGCCGTGTGCAGAACACTGCGGATGCCTTGCTCAGCACCAATGAAATGCGCTCGACATTAATGATTCAGTGCATCAATAATTTATTATGTTATGGAAATATAATAATAATAAAAAAAACTAAATTCAAGAATAACAACAAAAACAACAACAAAATGTCAACCCCCAACTGCGGGTGTTGACTCAGTTTGCCTCAGAACAAATGAAGCCTGTGTAAAACAGACCTGTGGCCCCTGCCTCGATCCCCGCACACTTACCCAGCGCCTCGTACGTCTCCTGTCCTCCCGTTAAGCTATTTATCTCGTTCCGCTCGCAGCCCAGTCCCACTGCTGATGGATCACAGTTGGGTCAACATTTGCCCTGAACTGCGGCAGTCGATAATCCTGCAGTTTTCTGAAAAAGCAGCAAAGGCGGAAACTCTTAGATGGGTAAATGTTGGTGGCCTCCGCTGTCCCCTTCACGGGGGGAGGCAGGTGCGAGGGGGAAGGCAGACGCAAGCTCATAGGACAGACAGCTCCTCAGGGGGCTCTGTCATCGGTTTGCGCCTTATCAGCGCGTTAGCGTGTTCTGGGCTCTCCTGTCATTTCCCCGTTGCTCCTGGACACGGGCAGAAGCGGGGCGAGAGAGAGGCACTGACTGACAGTCGCCCTCCAGTGGGTTAATTAGCTGGAGGACCAGGGCGGTGTTAATGCAGAGGACGCTGTCAGAAACACCCACAGGTTGCTGTGCGTCGAGCTGCCACATTCACAGACTCCCTGCTGTAAACACCGCCGTGTGCACCTTCATTTTCCTCATGTCTTCCCCTGTTTGCCTCCCTCTCTCCCTCCCTCTTTCTCTCTCTCTCTCTCTCTCTCTCTCTCTCCACCATGGCTGTACTTATAAGTGATGCCTTATGCAAATTGTGCATTATTCAAGCTGTGGCCCGTTGTTGTTACTATGACCTTTGGTATGCACTCATTGTATGTGACTTTGGATAAAAGCATCTCCTAGATAAATGTAATGTAATTACTTCATTAACTGTTCTGTGATTTCATTGGTTGGGAAAATCTCAATGGTTTGCTTCTTCTTTATTTTTTACGTGGGTCACCTTTTGGCTTTCATTTGTTCACTGCAAGCTGGTTTTTTGTCTACAAAACACTGTCACTCTCATCTAGTCACTCATACAGTCAGGTCCATAAATATTGGGATATTGACACAATTCTCATCTTTTTGGCTCTATACACCACCACAATGGATTTGAAATTAAACAAACAAGATGTGCGTTAACTGCAGACTTTAAGCTTTAATTTCAGGGTATTTACATCCAAATCAGGTGAACGGTGTAGGAATTACAACAGTTTGTATATGTGCCTCCCACTTTTTAAGGAACCAAAAGTAATGGGACAATTGGCTGCTCAGCTGTTCCATGGATTATTCCCTCATTATCTCGTTTACAAGGAGCAGATAAAAGGTCTAGAGTTAATTTCAAGTGTGCTATTTGCATTTGGAATCTGTTGCTGTCAACTCTCAATATGAGATCCAAAGAGCTGTCACTATTAGTGAAGCAAGCCAGCATTAGGCTGAAAAATCAAAACAAACCCATCAGAGAGATAGCAAAAACATTAGGTGTGGCCAAATCAACTGTTTGGAACATTCTTAAAAAGAAAGAACGGACCGGTGAGCTCAGCAACACCAAAAGTCCCGGAAGACCACGGAAAACAACTGTGGTGGATGACAGAAGAATTATTTCCCTGGTGAAAAAAAAACCCTTCACAACAGTTGGCCAGATCAAGAACACTCTCCAGGAGGTAGCTGTATGTGTGTCAAAGTCAACAATCAAGAGAAGAGTCCACCAGAGTGAATACAGAGGGTTCACCACAAGATGTAAACCATTGGTGAGCCTCAAAAACAGGAAGACCAGATTAGAGTTTGCCAAACAACATCTAAAAAAGCCTTTACAGTTCTGGAACAACATCCTATGGACAGATGAGACAAAGATCAACTTGTACCAGAATGATGGGAAGAGAAGAGTATGGAGAAGGAAAGGAACTGCTCATGATCCAAAACATACCACCTCATCAGTGAAGCATGGTGGTGGTAGTGTCATGGCGTGGGCATGTATGGCTGCCAATGGAACTGGTTCCCTTGTATTTATTGATGATGTGACTGCTGACAAAAGCAGCAGGATGAATTCTGAAGTGTTTCGGGCAATATTATCTGCTCATATTCAGCCAAATGCTTCAGAACTCATTGGACGGCGCTTCACAGTGCAGATGGACAATGACCTGAAGCATACTACGAAAGCAACCAAAGACTTTTTTAAGGCAAAGAAGTGGAATGTTATGCAATGGCCAAGTCAATCACCTGACCTGAATCCGATTGAACATGCATTTCACTTGCTGAAGACAAAACTGAAGGGAAAATGCCCCAAGAACAAGCAGGAACTGAAGACAGTTGCAGTGGAGGCCTGGCAGAGCATCACCAGGGATGAAACCCAGCGTCTGGTGATGTCTATGCGTTCCAGACTTCAGGCTGTAATTGACTGCAAAGGATTTGCAACCAAGTATTAAAAAGTGAAAGTTTGATTTATGATTGTTAGTTTGTCCCATTACTTCTGGTCCCTTAAAAATTGGGAGGCACATATACAAACTGTTGTAATTCCTACACCGTTCACCTGATTTGGATGTAAATACCCTCAAATTAAAGCTGAAAGTCTGCAGTTAAAGCACATGTTGTTCGTTTCATTTCAAATCCATTGTGGTGGTGTATAGAGCCAAAAAGATGAGAATTGTGTCGATGTCCCAATATTTATGGACCTGACTGTATTCGGCATTTAGCCTGCAGTCACGTCTGTACCTCAAACATGTGCATGGTTGGCTGGCCTCAATGCAGCTTGAAAGATGCCTGCACAAAGGTGGGAGCCAGTGCACTCCCTGTCCTGGTCTCATTGGGTGAATAGCTCCTCCAAACTGTGCACATGGAGACATTGATAGCTCAGATTCATGGAGCTAATTACAGAGTTGGATGCCTGGTGTTCCACTGCCGCTGTGGAGTTGTTGTTATGATTCTGGCTGTTATTTTTATTTTTTGCTTTTATTTGGGTTTTCTTTTGACTGTGTTCCGGGGGGGTGTCGCCATGATCTGAGGAGCTGTTGAGGGACGGTTGAGGGAGTCGGGGGAATGTTTTAAGGTGGAAAAAATTGTTGAAAATATTTGTAGAATATTTGTTGAAAACAGCAAACAATCATATCCACAGCGCCTTGCACTTTAACACACTATCCATTTAAACAGCTTCATATTCTACAGGTTTGGGTTAAGTATCTGTCTCAAGGGCCCAACAGCAGTACCCACCAGGAAACAGAATATAACATTAAACTTGTAAACCCACTTCCCTAAGCATCAAATACTTGGCATCAAATACTTTTCTATTCTCAATTGATCTTGCCTGCTGCAATTGAGCAAACCAAGTGGATGGTTGCATACCAGTGTATGTCATTTCTGAGAGCATTGCATTGGTTCCAATACAACAGAGAAGCTCAGTAAAGCATAGGAAGTATCTGAATCCAAAACTATTATGTATTCGACCCAGGTCTACTTACTGTTATGTAACACTGCAGTCTGGTGTTAATCGCAGGTCTAACGCAGTCAAACAGTTCAAATTGATGGAACCCCTGTGAAATGTTTCGGATTTTCTTTTAAGGCAGGGTGTGTCCAATCCAAAATATGTATGCAGGTTTTTTCACTGCAGTCCAGCATTATGACATTTGATTCAACTGATAAACTAATTGTGGTCTTCAGGCTGGCGAAATTGACTCAGGCAGTAAGAGCAGGCCGGTTCGAGCCCCTGCCTGGGGTGTGTCGAAGTGTCCCTGAGCAAGTCACCTAACCCCCAAAGGCTCCTGATGAGCTGGTGCCTTGCATGGCAGCCAATTGCCATTGGTGTGAGTGTATGTATGAAGGGGTGAATGAGAAGCATCAATTGTACAGCGTTTTGGATAAAGGTGCAATAGAAACGCCGACCATTTACCTTTTTCAGTCAAGACCTTAACAACTAGAAACTGGTGTGTGAAGGCTGGGATAAAACAAAAAACCTGCACCCAAACTAACATTAGCTTTTAGCATAGGATTGGAAACCCCTGTTTTAAGGTGTTGAGGGATGTTGGCTCTTGTCAGTTACTCTTCCTGCTGTTATCCAATTAAATAACACTGACTATGGGTCTCTGTAGAATGATGGCTAGGGAATTGGATTTGCAACATCAAAATTGTTTGATTCCCATGAGGAGAGCTGTAATTGTACCTTTGCTCAAGACACTTGAGTTAGTTAGTGTTAGTAAAATTTCCATCCACATGAAGGGATTACTTTTAAAAGAAAATCTAAGCTTTTTTTTAGATAACAGTCTGCTAAATTCATGAGATGTAAACGTAAACATGCAATTAAATTTTTAAAAGCTGCCCTTAAAAACTTGTGTGTGTCATCCAAAGCTTTGTGTGAGTGGAGACGCAATGCGTGGCCTTTCATTTCCGGATAAATCTTTACTATCCGCTGTCATTGATGCTTTTCTCTATCCGCCGCTGCGATGTTTTCAAAATCTCATAGATTAAAAAAGTTTATTTTCCAACTTGTGCGCTTTGTGTGAGTAAATTGCAGGGCTGAGTTTTAGCCTTGATGTCAGCGGTTGTGTCTAATGGCATTTTTATGAAATTTGTCATTAAAAACACAGCGATACTCAGATAATGAAAACATTTATAAGTGACATTTATTTCTATATCAATGTTAAAAAGATTTTTAAATGCATTTTTTTTTATAGCAGCGCACTGGAGAGAGATCTTAGAGTAGTTTTTTTCCCTTGATTTTCAAGCAAAATTGGCAAAACAATTTGGGAATAAACAATGCAGACAAACACCTGTTTGGGTGTCTATGGAACACCTGTGTCCCTGAGTTCAGCATTTGAGCTTGCTCTGAGATCGTAATCACATCTCTCTCAACGTGCGAAAGAAAAACCCCGTTCCACTCCCTAAGCCCCGCCCCTGGCATGCTTCAGCCTTTGCCCCTGTCTGTCATTGGCCACCCATCCCATTAATTAATGCGAGCAGCTGTGACACGGGGGTATTAAAGCACACGGGCGGTCCCGCTCGGCCCCCTATGCGCATGGAGTCTGTCTGGTCAACCACAGTGGCCATCTCTGAACTGGAACACGCTGATAACCTTTCTTAATTAGACACTTAATGTCAATGAGAGCTGATTTACCCTCTTGAGGCCACACTGTGTCAGAAATACACGCTATGAATGCCATGGAGAATAAATGTGTCGTCCAGACCAGGGATTTTTAATCAGTCAGACCAAGCAATGCTTTCATTTCTGTAATTTGATCTATGGCAAAAGATTCCTTTAGATGAGGTTACTTAAAAATAAAAAAAACGGAGCAAAAGATTGTCATAAAATCTAAAAGCAGCATACACAGGGGGGCCCAGGGGCTAGAGATTGAGGCCCCCTGACCTAGCACAACTGAAGTGATTTGGGACCAGAAGTGTGGTTTATGCGTGTCAAGAACCAAAAGAAAATGCAGACTGGAGCTAAAACGTTCCTCGTTCAGTCTGCTTGGGGGGAAAAACAGGTCGTTTCCCAGCAGGCTTTGCGCTAATGGCCCTGGAAGAATTGCCCATAAAGTTATTAAGGATTTTTATTAGGCAGCAAATTTCGGGCAGTTAGGAAACTCTACTTCTCCCACCCCACCTTCCTGTGATGTCCTCAGATCTACAGGGACACAGACAGGCCTCTGCAGGGGCACTGTGAGGGGCAGGGCACACCAACTTAGAGAAACTGTTTAACGACACCCAGTTACTGTACTTAATATATTTTACCACATTGAATCAATTTAAATAACAGCAACACTAATCATACTAAAATATATTTTTTAAATCAAATAAAGGAGCACCTTAGGCAAATAATGGACTGCATTTATATAGCACTTTTTTCCCCAAATATTTACATTACATTAAATTACATTATTGGCATTTGGCAGACGCTCTTATCCAGAGCGACGTGGTGTTGATTAGACTAAGCAGGAGACAATCCTCCCCTGGATCAATGCAGGGTTAAGGGCCTTGCTCAAGGGCCCAACAGCTGTGCGGATCTTATTGTGGCTACACAGGGATTCAAACCCCCAACCTTGCCTGTCCCAGTCATTTACACTACGCTACCACTACGCTACAGGCCGCCCTACTTACAATTGATGCCTCTCATTCACCCATTCACACACACACAAACACACACACACACACACACACACACACACACACACACACACACACCAGCAGCAATAGGCTGCCATGCAAGTTACCAGTGAACTCTTCGGGAGCAATTGGGGGTCTTGTTCAGAGACACTTCGACACACCCAGGGGGATCGAACCAGCAACCTCCCGGGTGAGCACTCTTACCTCCTCCTAATGTCACCTGCGGGTGCTGGGGCTCCAGGAGCCACCCCCTCTGAACAGGTCTGGTCACGCATGTTCGGCAACAGGCAAACTAGGGGACGCCAGCTTGATCCGATGTGTAGCACGATACAGGAAACTCAGATTGACCTGGGTATGGTGGAGGCTTGAACAGGCTTGAATCAAAACAGCCGTTGGATTAGTTAATCCCAGAGAGTTGTGGGGCAGTATGTGGCTAAGGTACATGGCTGGGACCCGGATGGTTGGTGGTTCAAGCCCCGATGTAGCCACAATAGATCAGTGCAGCTGTTGGGCCCTTGAGCAAGGCCCTTAACCCCACATTGCTCCAGGAGGGACTGACCCTTGCTTAATCAACTGTAAGTCACTTTGGATATAAGTGTCAGGTAAATAACTGTAATTTTTCTCGTGCTTTGAGATGAGATTGGTCAGTTCACACTGTCCTGGAACTGACTACTGAGGGTAACCATAGCAGGTTGCCAGGACAACGGCAGTCCCATCTGTGGGAATACACAGCGAAACCTGCCAGATTCAAGTTCATGAAGCGATAGAAATATGAAACCGCGACATCGATAATGAAACTCGTGAAACGGATGCATCTTTTGATCGTGAAATCTCAAAGTAAATAAATGACAAACATCTAGTCAGAAATTCATAATTAAATCGACGCGTAACCTCATTATTAGGAAGCGCCTTTTTATGTTTATTTAATTGTAGTTTGTTTTGGCAGGTTCGGCCCTCGAAAGTTCATCTGTGGGCTGAACGTGGCCTGGATATAGCCTCCCAGGCCGTCTGCCCAACTGAAGCACCGGTCTTTGGGGAGGTAATGAGGTTTGGCTCCCAGACCTGGCTGTAGCAGTGCTGACTCGGGCCAGCAGTCTGTGCAATGACACACAATTCACCAGAACTCTGCCCAGGGAGAGAGAGCGAGCTCCAGGCAGCAGGGGGTCCATTCACCAATCAATCCTGATCCAGCGCCTTCGGAGCCTCGTCGACTCTGACATACGTCCAGTGTGAAACGTCCGGGGTCAATCTTTAACGGCGAACATTTCATCGAGCGAGTCCTGGTGTTGATCCGGTGCCAGCCCTCTGGTAAACGAGCTCCGCAGCTCAGCTGAAGACAATGCCTGGCAACCGTCTCCGCGGAGAACACGCGTGACGCTCCGTGCCCTCTGGAGCAGACGCGCTCAATAGGAGGAGGAAATGCCACAATGCTGCGCTGGAGCAGGATTTGTGTGCGCGATTGGCCCGTCGCTGAAACAAAACAACAAACAAACAAACGAACAAACAGAAACAATCTCCAGATGGTTGCTCATTCTAAACGGGGTCGCGCCTCTCTTGGTAGGAAACCCGAATTGCAGCAGGAAAACAGACAACGGTTAGGACTGAATGAGATTCCATTTTCCTCTGAGTTACGCAGTAAAATGTACAGTGTTAATTCAACTGTAGCAGGGTGTTAGGACCCAGCTTCTCTCAGTGGAATCAAAGTCAGGACAATGCAGGAACTCACCCAAGTCAACAAACACTTACTAGAGAAACGTTTACTGAACGACACGCCGGCCAAGCGGGAAGATCATTGAAACGCTAAAGTTTGGTTGTATTGCCTGGTTTAAATACGCTCGGCCATGACGTACACGTTCCTCTTATTGGTGAGGTCTTATCTCGTTCTTACAGAATGACATAGGTTTACATACCTGCTTAACTCCGCATACAGAACAAACCTGAACTCAACGCGAGTACGTAAGAGTCCATTTGGGCCCGATGTACTAGAGTTAATTTAATAGCGATAAATGTACTCTAGGTGAGACCTATGCAAATAAAAACAATGGTATTGCATGCAGTACCATAAGGAGCTCAAAGGGAATGAGGGAGTGAGTGAGAGAGTGAGAGGGTGAGGGAGAGAGGGAGAGAGTGAGCGAGGCGGGAATGCGCAGGGCAGGGCTGAGTGGGGATAGATTCTGCACCCTTGTGATTTCAAACAGAGCCCCGTCTCCCAACTCATGTCCGGCCACGCGTGGCGACTGAAGATAATAGAACATTTTCACCCACTCTCTCTCTCTCTCTCTGTCCCTCTCTCCCTCTCTCTCCTCTCAGCTTTTCATCTCTTCTCCGTGTGTGTGACCCACTTCAGCGTTCCCGGGGCCTGTTAGCGTGCGGGCTCCGGGCAGGTTCTCGTCAAAGATCAGACGCTGAAGGAAAGCAGGGGGTAACATCCCGCTGTATGTTCGTGGCGTAAAACCTCTCACCGGAAACCGCCGTGTTAAACGTTAGGCTACATTACAGTTTAACTGACGGGATTGATTGCACAAGCCTCTTTAAGGCGTAGGTGGAGCTCGCTGAATGAAATACTCAAGCATCCCTTAAGCATCTGTTGCTTGATCTTCTTTCCACCGGGTTTGAATTATTAATTTTGCCTATTTATTTATTTCCTTTGGCCTTGTGTAGTAGCATGCATGGAAAGACAAGTCTTGCAGGCAATGTTTTCAGTATCAATTAAGATCAATATAGGCTATTTTGGATTTTTTCAGACACCACTGACTGAAACGTGTGCCAATCCCTGGCGTCGCCAACGCTTTATTTTGCTGCCTCTGGGATAAACGTTTCATGTCCTGCCACAAAGGTCAGATACTCCGTTTTGCTTTGCGCTTCATTCAGGCGGTCGGCTGCTAATCCCGTTTCTCTTTTCCGCCTGTTTCCCCTCTAACTACCCAAATTAACATATCCTTCTTGTGATGTTGTCAGAAACGCGGAGTTTACAGAAACTCATCTCCTTACACGTCATGAGATTTGTAACCACGCTATCTCTTCGATCTGCAAATTCGTTTGATAGGCAAAAAAAGTCGCTTGGATTTATTCTCGTTGTAAGCAAATTGTCTTCCTCACAAAGATCGGAATAATCTCCATCAGCGCTGTTTGAAGTGGGTGTTTATTAATTCATTTTTTTTCTGCGTCTTCCGATAATAACTGGGGAGTCGGACGAAGGGGTAAATGCGTTCTTAAAAAAAAAAAAGAAAAAGAAGAAAAAAGTTTCCCCCGACGACCGGTCCGTTAATAGCTTCTGCATGCATGCGTGCATGTGCGAGTCTGTGTGTGCCTGCATGCATATGCGTGCTTGTGTGTGTGAATGGCTGTTGCTTTCAAGTCGGGATGGCACTTCTAATGATTCAAATAGCTTTCATGGCAAATAGCGACATCAGCGCGTCAAACACGAACAAAAAAACATGTACTTGTTTTATGTAGTAATACGTTTTAAAACCCAATTCCCCAGATAATGCCATTAGGCAATACACATTTTAATAAAGCATGAGCAAATGTTTCCAGTTTGTGTGAAGTGGGGAAACTAATGAGAATACGGGCTGTTTGTATCACAACTACGGCGCTTTAAAGACCTGACGTGATCCATTTTTTTTCTTGCATTCTGAACAATGGAATGTTAATTGAAGTGTTTGCCTGCTGGGCCCAATGTTACATAAGATGTATATTTTGTTAAAAGTGCATGTTTAGAGTGCATTTTCTTTTGGTCCAGCTAACAAGTATTTGCAGTGCTGTCAGATTGAACCAGCTGTGACTCGGATCTGGCATCTGGTGCTGCGCTTAGAACGGCTCTATAACCGTTTTTCTTTTGATACATCTATTACTCTGCGCTGTTTATTTATCATAAGGCAGCCGTATCCTGGCAGATTGCCTAATCTAGGGTGAGTTTACCGCTTTATTATGTTACACTGTCGGTGTTTACCTCAGGCCTGATACCTCGCTGAAGGCGAAACGTCTTGTTCATCACAACAACGCGGTGAAAGTCTGTTCTCATCCGCAGGTTTTGGCCGTTTAATGTTGTTCTTTCCCGTCAGCGTGTCTCTTAACGGGGAGAGCCTGCTGGCCCCCTTTCACTCGACCGAGACTGAGGTGGAGATGAGATATACGCATTGTCCCGACACTGGGGGTTATGAGGAGCCGTTGTGTGGTGATTAAGAACCCCAATTATTGGGGATGTGGGTGACCTCCCCCGCACCTCCGGGCGTGAGACGGGAGGGGATGACCCTGTGGTACCCTGGGGTGCAGCACAAAGTTCTGGGGCCTGTGCTTGTGCAGTCTCTGTGGCCCCCTTAAAATGGTAAACTGTTTAGTTCTGACCTTTTGAGGCCCCCCTCCTGCCTTGGGGCCCTAGGTAATAAGTCCCCCCCTGGCTGTACCCTCTCCTACCCTCTTTGTTCACTTGTGGTTTCCCCATGTCTTTGCATTGTAAGTGGTCGAGGCAGTCTGCCACTGTATTTGTGAATGGTGAATAACCACCGTGGTTTGTGGAGAGTGAATAATCAGTGAATGACCTTAAATGTCATTTCTTTTTTATGTCCCTCAGTGTGTACAGGTCTGACGGCCCGTTTGAACATGTATTTGCTCCAAAGTTTACTGAACAAAGGACCCTGGGAAGCCAATGAATAACAAGGTTGCTAATACTTGCATGGCAGCCAATCACAGTTGGTGTGTGAGTGTGTGTATTAATGGGTGAATGAGAAGCATCAATTGTACAGCGCTTTGGATAAAGGCTCTATATAAATTCCAACCATTTACCATTTACCATTTAATACATGTGTGTGAGAGTGTGTGTTTGCAGTACAATATGTGTGTGTGTATGTGAGCATGTGTGCGCGTGTGTGTGTGCATGTTCCTCTTTCAACCTCCTTCAATTATATTACATTATTAGCATTTGGCAGACGCTCTTATCCAGAGCGACATACAACAAAGTGCAAAGTGAATACCCATTCGTGAAGTTGTGTGCTGAAAGACCTAATTCTTTCAGTTGTCATTTGTTAGTGGGCTTGCTGTTCATGTGAGGAGCGGTGACTTCACTCACTCGGAAGCAGAGTTCACAGTTTACACTTCAATCCGAGCTGTGATTCGCAGCCCTCTCTAACTTCCTCTTCCTGTCCCTGCCGTCGTCTCTCGCTCTCTCCTTCCTCTCCGCAAGCGCTGGGAAGGCAGGATGGAGGTGTGGGAGGGTGTTGGGCGGTGGTGCGATCTGAAGTACCAGCGTGGGCGTGTCGCAGTTGGTGCTGTGAATTTATAGCAGAGAGAGAGAGAGAGAGAGAGAGAGAGAGGGGGGAAGTGGGTGTCTCTCGGCCAGACTGTGTTGACGCATCCTCTCCAGAGAAGCAGCCCAGCAGTTTAGAGAACAACACGTGAATAGATCCTCTTAAGACCAAGAGTGGCCTCATAGCCTTCCCCCCTTTTAAAATAGAAAAGCACTTCTGTTTGATCCGGTTCTCAATCACCAGGCATAGGATCGGACTCACTGAAGAATCACATTTGTGGTAGGATTACCACCGTGGTGATTATGCCCCTTTAATTAAAATGAATGTATTCTCACTTGTGTTCAGATGTAGTAAATGAAATTTAATAATGTGTTAATCACTGCGGTCCATCTGTTATATATCAATTGAATCACGTGTTAGCTGGATGCTAGCCGCATGTGTCAGTCAGTGGTATGGAGCAATGGACTGAACGGAGTGAACAAAAACAAATCTCCACAACAACAATAAATCACAACAACAACAACAACAACAACAACAAATCTCAACAACATTTAATTATGATTTAAATAACATTGCGTTTAAGTGGCTAGCTCCTTTCCAACCCAATCAAGGAGCAGAAAGGTTGGTAGTAACAGCGGGTAGGTGGGTGTTGTGGGGGGGTGGCAGTGGTGTGGGTGTACTGCTCAAACTGAATAATAGGCAAATTCAAAACTTCAAAATCAAAAATGCAAATGACATTACATTGTCATTTTATGCATGGATGCTATTTTAATGCGGTAGAGAGAACACTGTCTCAGACCTGGAGTTGCATACCGGAAAATAATCACTTAGAGAAATGCATTCAGCATGGCAAACATTTCTAACTGCTGATAGAATACGTTTTACTCTGAGAGAGTGTACATTCCCTCCCTGTTGGACTACACAGAGACTGTGTTCGAGTTAATGCTGTACATCTTATTGTTTGTGCACCCGTTCTTACTTGGACCCAGAAACAAAAATGCAAAAAAACGAAGAAAAAAAAAAAGCACAAAGTGGCTTTTTGCTCTTTGATCTTAATTTTTAATGAGATTAAATGTTTGTGCCTCACTCAGTACTGTACAGAAGGTAATGGAGATTTGAAGAGGGAGCAGCAGCTGGTGTTTGTGTGTGTGTGTGTGTGTGTGTGTGTGTGTGTATATGTGTGTGCCTGTATAAGTGTGTGTGTGTGTGTGTTTGGAAAGATGCTCAGACAAACACTGAACGAAGCCTGTGATTACAGGATTCACCATGATGTTGACCAGGGAGAAGGCTCCGGTGTTAATGCAGTTCTAGTGTGGAAATGGCAGACGAGTTCAGAAGTTTAGGATATTGGTGTAGGATATTGGTGAGGGCTGTTAGTGGTTAGCAGAGTATTTGGAGGGGGAACAGGAACGGTGGCCAGCGGTGTATTTGGAAGGGAACAGTAGTTCAGCCATAGCCACCTCCTAGCACAGTTGTGTCTGAAAACTGACAGTCAGTTCTTAGCTCATCACGGAGCGCTTCCATGATCTTCAGAATCATCCCTCATTTGATTCTGAAAAAAGAAAAAAACAATAAACATCTATATAGCCTACACATGAACTTAAAAAAAGTCTGTCTTCACAAGTATTTTCGACTTGTAATTTTTTTCTCTTGTAATTGGTTTCTCTCAAGTAGAACATATTAAATTGTTTTAAGTTACTTTTTGCTTGACAGGTGAAATTGCCTTACCCAAATCCTGAAATGAGTACAACTGTCTCTCCTCATTGGCAATCGTTTTTATCTCATCTAGCAAGAGAATAATAGAAGTAAGATTTCAAGTCTAAATACAAGACTAATATACTTGTTAAGATTGACTTTTTCCCAGTGTTCTGGCTCAAAGGAGGTAAATTCACAATGTTCTTCCTCTCGACTATCCCCCCTGCCCTCCCCTCCCCAAACTCCTTCTATGCAAAATGGAAATCAAGCTTTATTGAACAGAGCGATCGATCGATTCGCACAAACCCAGAACGTGTCTCAAGGAGAGCCCGCAGCCATGGAAGTGGGCTTGTTTGTTAAAAAGCCGGCCCTCCAACTTCAGTCCAGTCCCTGCACTACAAGGGCCGATCCGTTTCAGGATTCTGTGCCAACCCCTTGCTCTTTATTACTTAATTAGCTCGGTCATATCTTGATCTGATATTACTATACGTGCCAACAGTGGCCACAGACTGCAATGTGCATCCCTAAGGTTTTCCTGTGCTCAAGTACCAGAGCTTATCGAGCTGTCAGAAAACTGGAGTAATTGGTTGGAACTAAAACCAGCACGTAGACCGGCCCTCCAGGACCGGAGTTGAGCACCCCTGCCGTGCTACGCCCCTGTAAATGTGGGGAATGTATGCCAGTCAGCGCATTGTGTCTGGCCTCGAAAAGAAGGGGGTCACCTCGCAAGTGCAGCTCTCCTAGTCTTCATAGCGCTAGTGCTTTACATCTCAGTGCAGGAGTCTCCGGTTGACCAGGTATTTAAAAGTGCATCGACTCAATCACTTCCAGTCCAGGGAATAGTTTTCTTTTACTGCTCCAGATCCCTCGCCAGCCCTGCAGTAACATTGTCCCACTGCTTCCTTTTTCTTACTCTTGCACAAGCTTTGAATCTTTTTTTCTTTTGTTCGTGGCGATGCGCTGCTAAAGTAGCCCGTCTTAACAAGTATTGTAGTCTTGTAATGAGACTTAAAATCTTGTGGAATTTTGAGCTTGTTTTCAGTTTGCATGACTAATTTTCCTACCCCGACTAAATTACTTGTTGAAACAGTTAGTTTTTTTTGGTTTTTGCAGTGTGTTGGGTCCGGTTGGGTCTGGTGAACAGGTCAGGGTGGAGCGAGATGTGTTTGCGTTGGTTTTTTCGGGGCAGTGGAGCCGGGCGAGATCGATGGGATCGGGGGGGGAGAGGTGGTGGGCTCTCTGCCGGTGAGCGGCGAGTTCACGATAGGAGCCGTGACGTGGGGCAGAGCTGTGCAGAGAAGCACGTCTGGGCGGCCGTCGCTCTGTAGACCTGTTCATCGATCCGCAGCGCGCAGTACAGGATGCTTCGAGTGCCCAAAGCGTCTTCTCCTCGGAGAAATCAATCTCTTCCCATCGATTAAACGAGTAATGTTTGTGTCTCAGGCAGCCGTCCGCCGAACATAGTTCGTAACAGCGGACTGTTCCCGGGATGAGCAGCTGGATACTTTGCGAACAGGAAAAGTTAGCGACAGAGTCACGGCAGAATCGCCTTTCTAGTAACCGTGTATAGCAGCAATCATCAAATCTGCACCTCCAATTTTTAATTTTCGGTTTTTATTTTATCCCAGGTAATTAACTGAACAATTAGTGCCACTGACTGGTCAGACTGTCTTCACACCTGACTCCCAGGTACAGGCTGGTGGCAGGGGTCTCGTTGTAGGGGAATTGCTTTTCGAATTTAATTTTATACCACTGAGTTTGACCGCACATTGCTAACCTTCTGTGTTCCATTGTGCTAGCACCAGGCTCCATCAGTGACCATTACAGCCTGGGCCAGGACCAAACGGCAACATGACCATGACCGTGAACACAAACATGACCATGACCGTGAACACAAACATGACCATGACCGTGAACACAAACATGACCATGACTGTGAACACAAACATGGCCGTGAACATGGACACACATATGACCGTGACCATGAAACTAACACTAACACTGTCCGTGAACGGGAACGCAAACACAACTGCAACAAGCTTCCTGGTTCAAAACCCGGTTCCATGCTGTCAGAGCAGGCCTTTACTTATATAGTTATTTAAACATTTAAACAGTCCTGAGTATCTCACTCTGTTATGACAAGGCCAAAGCAACTGCCAAACTAATCATAAAAGCAAATGCCCCCTGGCAAAACAAGTGCTAAAAATGGAGATTAAATTAAGAATAACTGTCATTTGATTTCCATTTGCAATATTTCTTATTAATGTTGTCATTCTCAGCTTCCAAGGCAGTGGCCCTTCTGTACAAACACAATGGCACATTGCATTATGGGATTGATGGCTCCAAAGTCTGCCTTTTTGAAGGGGCATTGGCTGTTATGGGTATGGAGGTGCGTGCTGATTTCCTATTCGTTTAAAATGATGGATGGGATTCAGCTGAATAGGAATATGTTAAGGCAAATCAACAAACATTGAAGCCATAGGAAACAGAGAACAGGCAATGTACCTAAGAAAGTGCATTGATCCAAAGACCAGGAATTCCATAGGTCCTCTTTAAAATAAATGATTTTTAAAAGGAAATTAGAATTTGGGAGTTTTACCACAATGAGAGAAAATGTGAACTTTAGATTTACAGTAATGGGAGGAATTGAATAAAAAAAAAAATCTTACATTGTGCTGTAACAAATGGAAATTAATGCAACATGAAGTTTCAGTCTGGACAATTTATTTTAATTTTTTTTGACGCGGCATTTTAATGGTATTAAAAATATGCCTCAACAGCTGGGGGAAAAAAGCTACAAGACCATATTGAGCTTCAGAGCAGATATTCAGAGTCGCATTGAAGTTGAGACTGGCAGAAAAGTTTGAGACGGGGACTGTGGACGGCTAGACTGTCCTTCAGAGAGATTAGGTTCCAGAGAGCTCCTCACAGAGTTCCTCAGCCTTTTCCCAACCCTGCTCCCCACAGAGGGTGAGGAGCTCTGTGGGGAGCAGGCTGAGGAGCAGGGTGAGGAGCTCTGTGAGGAGCTCTGTGGGGAGCAGGGTGAGGAGCAGGGTGAGGAGCTCTGTGAGGAGCAGGGTGAGGAGCTCTGTGAGGAGCTCTGTGGGGAGCAGGGTGAGGAGCTCTGTGAGGAGCTCTGTGGGGAGCAGGGTGAGGAGCTCTGTGGGGAGCAGGGTGAGGAGCTCTGTGGGGAGCAAGGTGAGGAGCTCTGTGAGGAGCTCTGTGGGGAGCAGGGGTGAGGAGCTCTGTGAGGAGCAGGGTCAGGAGCTCTGTGGGTCTCTGTGTGTGTGCATGCGTGTGTGTGTATGTCTGTGTGTGTCTGTATGTGAGTGTGTATGTCTCTGTGTGCGTGAGTGTGTGTATGCCTCTGTGTCACTGTGAGTGTGTGTGTATATGTATGTCTGTGTGTGTGTGTGTGTATGTCTCTGTGAGTGTGTATGTCTCTGTGTATGTGTGAGTGTGTGTATGTCTCTGTGTCTCTGTGAGTGTGTGTGTATGTGTATGTCTGTGTGTGTGTGTATATGTCTCTGTGAGTGTGTATGTCTGTGTATGTGTGAGCGTGTGTATGTCTCTGTGTCTCTGTGAGTGTGTGTGTGTGTATGCCTCTGTGAGTGTGTGTATGTGTATGTCTCTGTGTGAGTGTGTATGTATCTGTGTGTGTGTATGTATCTGTGTGAGTGTGTATGTATCTGTGTGTGTGTGTATGTCTCTTTGTGAGTGTGTCTCTGTGTCTCTGTGAGTGTGTGTATGTCTGTGTGTGTGTGTGTGTGTGTGTGTATATGTGTATGTATCTGTGTCTCTGTGTCTCTGTGAGTGTGTGTGTCTCTGTGTGTGAGTGTATGTGTATGTCTGTGTGTGTGTGTGTATGTGTATGTCTCTGTGTATATGTGTATGTCTCTGTGTCTCTGTGTCTCTGTGAGTGTGTGTCTCTCTGTGTGTGAGTGTATGTGTATGTCTGTGTGTGTGTGTGTGTATGTGTATGTCTCTGTGTCTCTGTGTCTCTGTGAGTGTGTGTGTCTCTGTGTGTGAGTGTGTGTGTATGTCTGTGTGTGTGTGTGTGTGTGTGTGTATATGTGTATGTCTCTGTGTCTCTGTGAGTGTGTGTGTCTCTGTGTGTGAGTGTATGTGTATGTCTGTCTGTGTGTGTGTGTGTGTGTGTGTGTGTGTCTCTGTGTCTCTGTGAGTGTGTGTGTCTCTGTGTGTGAGTGTATGTGTATGTCTGTGTGTGTGTGTGTGTGTGTGTGTATATGTGTATGTCTCTGTGTCTCTGTGTCTCTGTGAGTGTGTGTGTCTCTGTGTGTGGGTGTATGTGTATGTCTGTGTGTGAGTGTGTGTGTATGTCTGTGTGTGAGTGTGTGTGTATCTGTGTGTGTGAGTGTGTGTGTCTCTGTGTGTGAGTGTGTGTGTATGTCTGTGTGTGAGTGTGTGTGTCTCTGTGTGTGAGTGTGTGTATGTCTGTGTGTGAGTGTGTGTATGTCTGTGTGTGAGTGTGTGTGTGTGTATATGTGTATGTCTCTGTGTCTCTGTGAGTGTGTGTGAGTGTGTGTGTATGTCTGTGTGTGAGTGAATAATCCTCATTGACAGCCTGCTGGTATGTGCCCTTCCTGTTCCGCCCACGTGGCTGTTCTCGGTACGCTTGGCTCGACATGGTCGCCCTCCTCCCTCTCCCTCTCCACCTCTGCAGCGTTCAGGCTCCGCTCCGGTACGCATCGCCATATGGCAGAATACACGCGCTGGATTGAGCAGGGAGCGGAGGTCAAAGTGCAAGTGGGGGCGGGGCATGGCATATGCTCATTAGTGCCTACTGTCGCTGTTCCCAGCTCTCCGAGGGGAAGCGGGTCACTTGTAGGGGTTTGGGCTCGAGGTGGGAGTTTCTCATCCCCCGGAGGGTCAGTGGGTGGCCCAAATGTCCCATGATCCTCTACTGCTGCTGCCACGGTTACAGCGAAAGGCCAAGCACACCAGGAAGTTTCTGTCTGTTTAACGCCACAACTTCAGCGGACTGGCTGGGAACGGCAGGAGCCCTTAGTTGAGTTGTGGTGTAAAATTAATCGAATGAGGCTTATTTATCTGTGATCATATTAGAGTATCATACGAGATTCACATTTCCGATACGAGGTTAGGCCTCCCTGCAGCTGGCTTCTGGATTTTAGGAAAACTACAACTTTATTTTTTTGTTTTTACGATAAGGAGTCTTTACAGTGTACAAAATGGCTACTTTTGTATTGTAATTGGACACGCATCACCGCCTGTACATTTTCAAGCACGGTAGCAATTTCCTTAAGTAGCCTCCTCACACATTTTCTCCACTTTCGCTGAGTCACAATGGGGGTTTGGCGGGAATGGCCCGGAGGCTGGATTTGAGACGGGGAAATAAGACGTGGCGTGACCGCACGGCGTGACCACTACGCGGCGCGTTGGTTTCATTACCGCTCCGACAGGCCGCCGTGACTTTCTCCCTCCCCGCGGGCGGCGAATTAACATTCACGCCCGCCAAATTGAATGTTCGGTTCTTCTCATTTCCCGGAGGAGGAGGAGGGAGGAGGGGAGGCCGGCATGACTGTCCCCGCCGATGCCTTGCTGTGACAGGAGTGTGATTACCATGGCGACAGCTGGTTAGCCGGCGTGTTGACACGGGCCTAACCGTGGGGGGGGGGTGATACATTAACTTTGCCTTGAGAGACGAGGAGGAGGCGGGTGTGGTAGGGGGGGTGGGAGCTGTCGGTAGAGGGGGAGCAATGGGTGGGGTAGGGGGGCAGGGGGGCAGGGCAGGGTTCTGGGTGCCGTGTCAGGTAGATTAACACGGGCCGATACGGGTCAGGGGCCCCGCATTTGTCAAACCGCCGACTTATCAGTGACTCCCTCGAGGGCATCTAAAGCCGTCATTCAATCAGGTCATTATTCCATCGGACCGCCGGGGGAAAGGGCTGTCTGACCTTGCCCAGAGCCCGCTAGGGGCGTCTAATCATGGGGACAAAGG
This sequence comes from Conger conger, assembly GCF_963514075.1. Classification (NCBI taxonomy): domain Eukaryota; kingdom Metazoa; phylum Chordata; class Actinopteri; order Anguilliformes; family Congridae; genus Conger; species Conger conger. The sequence goes on along the minus strand of NC_083765.1, from coordinate 44,793,470 downwards.
GTGCCGTAATCCCCACAGGGATGTACAAATTCAGACATGCACACTGGCAGCGGAGGCCTGCCGTTGTATTCACACCACCATGATTGGACTTTCCCCTGCTAATGCAACACAGCTTGACCTGTGCTGTTCCTACTTCCACATGACGAGATGTACTTATTGGTAATTCTGCTTTGCACTTAGATCTGTTCCAACCATTTCACATACAATTTTTTAAGTTTAATTTTTTTCTCTTTTTTTTGTTGGAAAAAGTTTTAGGAAAAGTTTACATAATGTAATTCACAAGTGCAAATTATGGTACAATAAGTAAAATTACCTGTGTGCAAAAATGTAACGAGAGCATGTTGGAGGTGGTGAGGAAGCCATTGCCTACTGTCATAGATTTTTATAACTTGCAAAAATCAGCCACTGGTGTGGAATGCACATAATTAAACTGACTTATAGTTTCACACTGTTGTCAGTGGCAGAGCCTGCTGCTTAGCTTGGTTAATGATACAGTTATCTCAGAGTAGAAGTGGTGGAGAACAATGCTATACTCACTTCATAGAAACTGTGGTGTGCGGCTACAGGACTGCAGCATAAGAGCTTTCTGCTAACAAGAGTTTATCATTTGAGTAACCCTTTCAAAGGTGTGCATCGTGCGATCACAAGTATGTGATTAGAGTTACCGTAAGGCTTTACAATAAGGTTACGTGAATTGGTATTAATTAATGTACTTGCTAACTAACTGTTGAGAAAAAAAAACATTGCAAAAAAAAGTCAGTCTTAACAAGTTCATTAAAATTGTATTTCTATTACTAATGAGTATTAATGAGTAATAAATTACTATTTAATTTATCTTGCTAAATGAGACTGCCAATAAGGTGAGAAAGTTTGACTCATTTCAACATTTGCCAATGGGCTGAGATCATTTTACTTGTCAAACAAAGTAAAATTTTATACAGTCTTCGATACAGTTAACCATGAGATCCTGCTCTCATCGCTGTCTGGGATGGGTGTCACAGGATCTGCACTCACGTGGTTTTCTTCCTACCTCTCTGGCCATTCCTACCAGGTGACTTGGAAGTTGGTGAATTGGTGACTCAGAAACTGAGCCCCTCCTCCTAAAAACTGGAATCCCCCAGGGCTCAGTTCTTGGTCCTTTCCTCTTCTCTTCTATCTATACACCGTGTCTCTTGGTTCTGTTATCTCTTCTCATGGCTTTTCTTACCATTCTTATGTTGATGACACTCAACTCTTTCTTACGTTCCCTCCCAATACCGAGGTCACTCTCCGACAATCGACCTCTCACTGATTGTTGAGCACTTTGTAGTATCCTCCTCCCATATGGCCAAGAATCTTGGAGTGACTCTTGATAACCACCTCACCCTGGCTCCACATGTATCCTCCACTGCCAGAACCTGCAGGTTCTTTCTCTACAGTATCCGTCATCTTCTGACGGAGAAAGCCACCCAGCTCCTTGTCCAGGCGCTTGTAATTTCCCGCCTGGATTACTGCAACTCCCTCCTGGCTGGCATTTCAGGCTACTAAGGGGACTGCCCCACTTTAAATACAATCTTTAATCACTCCCTACTCCCGAGCAAGACCACTCCAGTCTGCCAGCTCTGGTGGCCTTGTGGTTCCCTCACTATGAGCACCAGTCGGTCGAGCTGCACGTTCACACCTGTTTTCTGTCCGGGTTCCTCATTGGTGGAAAGACTTGCCTACCACTGGCAGGACAGCAGAATCTCTCCCCATGTTTCGACACAGACTAAAAACACACACTTTTAAACTAAACTAGTCCTCCCTCCCGATTCCCCCCCACCTTCCAATATCCCTCTTGTCTAAAGAAAAATTACACTGACGATGATTGTCTTTTGGTTTAGAACAGCCCTTCATGCATATTTTACTAGTTATGGATTTGATAATTTAACCTTCTATGCACTTGTAAATCACTTTGGATTAAAAGCGTCTGCCAAATGACTAAAATGTAAATGTAAATGTAAAATGTAAACCAACAGTAATTTAAAACAAGCAGTATTTTCTACTCGAGAGAAAAGATCTTAAGTCTTAAGGTTCGCTAATGTGCCAACATATACAAACTTCTCTCTTTTCGCCATGAACACTAGCTAATGTTAGCTAACAGTTTGAAAAGGTAGTGTGTGATGAACAAAAATGAGGAAAACGAGAGAACAAAAGTTTCAATCATTCAGCTGTTATCCATCCATCCATCCATTATCTGAACCCGCTTATCCTGATCAGGGTCGCAGGGGGGCTGGAGCCTATCCCAGCATACATTGGGCGAAAGGCAGGAATACACCCTGGACAGGTCGCCAGTCTATCTCAGGGCACACACACCATTCACTCACACACTCATACCTACGGGCAATTTAGACTCTCCAATCAGCCTAACATGCATGTCTTTGGACTGTGGGAGGAAACCGGAGTACCCGGAGGAAACCCACGCAGACACGGGGAGAACATGCAAACTCCGCACAGAGAGGTCCCAGCCGACGGGGATTCGAACCCAGGACCTCCTTGCTGTGAGGCGGCAGTGCTACCCACTGCACCATCCGTGCCGCCATTCAGCTGTTATAATATACCTTAATCAATGTAATATTTGTTCTTACCCTTAAAAATAAATCACAGGTGAGCAACACATCAGCTAGCTAGTATTGTTTGACCTCCGTTGCATCCATTTGTATTAAAAAGGCGTTGGTGGCAAACTAAATTGGAATGTTCATTTAAAATCATGAAATATAGTAACTGTTTACTGCAAAAATAGTTCAGCGATAACGTTCGCTGACTGAGAGCAGTGGACTTCAGCGGCTTTGACATTTTTCTTTGCTGTTGCGTGGCAAAGAAACAAAACGCCGCACAGGAAAACAGCACATGACGGGAAAATAAATACTGCAAGATTTTGATCTTGTACTTGTTTTTTCTTTACTTTACGTGCAAAGATTAAGAAGCCTGATGCAAGAATGAGCAATATGAAACAGACGGAACGCTTATAGAGTGTATACCTGCTGATGAGGGGCAAAAAAATAAATAAAATAAAAAACAAAAAAAACTCTGGCAGAAAATGGCTGTTATCGTGTACAGCAGTACTCAATCACAGAGAGTCTAGATCACAAGTGGGCGGGAAGGGCAGCGTCTCCACTCGGATTTCGTGCCAAATGCTGCTCTTTATTTAAACGGCTCAATCGTTTAAGCGATCTCACGCTTTCCCTACATCTCTTGAAGAAGTGCTGAATGACAGCTGAAAACTGTGTGGCTGCAGACTTCACATGCATTCTGCAGAGAAGCGGACGGTCTCATCCAGCGCGATTTACAGAGATTACCGTTTTTACATACAGTACTATCCATTTATACCGCTGGGTATGTCACAGAGGAAATTCAGGTTAAGTACCTCGCTGGAGGATTCAGAAGCAGGATCCCAGCTGTGAAATGAACTCTCGGCTCTATAGTCGTCAGGCCTGTTCACTGACACTCTGCATTACAGGGCGTGAAACATTTCTAATCTAAACGGTGAGCAGCATGGGTGTGTGCAGCTAATCCGTTAACTGAGTCAGGATAATTGGCTGAGAGCACACCAACCCTCCAACATTAGAATTTGAAAAACATTACATTAAGCTAACACTTTTATCCAAATCGACTTACGGTTGATTTGACTAAGCAGGAGACATTCACCCCAGAAGCAACGTGGGGTTAAGGGCCTTGCTCGAGGGCCCAACAGCTGTGGGGATATTATCTGGGCTACACCGGGGTTTAAACCACTTACCTTGTGGGTCCCAGTCACGTACCTTAACCACAACGGTACAAACTTCCCACAACCTCATAGCCCAACCAGAATGAGCGTAGAATAGCCCAACCAGAATGAGCGTAGAATAGCCCAACCAGAATGTCCATAGAATAGCCCAACCAGAACAGGCTACATGTGGTATGTCAAATATGGTCCTGTTTTATTTTTTTTGTATACCTGACTGTGAGTTGATTGATGAATGTCACTAATTGGCCAGGGTGATCCCACTCATCTGGTGACGCAGGTATAAACCGGTCTCTGATTGGTGGAGAGGAAGACTGGAAAGCAGCAGTATTACTGGCCAGGAGGTTTAGGATTGAGTCGCCCTGCCTGGAGACGGTCAGAGCTGCGGAAGGCTGAATCGGTGGGAGTGAGGGATTCTGGGAGGCTCTGACACCCAGGCGGGCCGAGGGGTCCCAGGGTGCAGTAATCTCTGCCCACCCAGGGGGGCTGAGCTTCAAACAGAACTCCTGTTGCGTCTCCACGGGGGTCCGCAGGCTTGGTGCAGGCGATGGCGGTGGAGGTGGGCTGTGGGGAGTGAAGGTTTGTGATAGATATACTTTATTCATCTGGGAGAGGGGGGTAAATTCACACAGAGATGAAGGGGGTGCCTTGCAGATCGGCGAGCTGTTAACTGACGTACGTGTACGCTAGCTGTTGATTGTTAGGGCGATGCCAGACAGGAGAACACCACTGTGCAGGGCCTGCTCGATACAGGCAGACAGCGAGCAGACAGTCGCGCCTGTAGCCACTTACACCGCAGTCTGGTGTACCCTGCCACCTGAGGCAGATTCCCTGCTTATTTACGATGAGAAACCACCCGCACACAGACATCCACATTACCACACACGCATATCAACAAAAACAGAAACCACATGATGCCGCTGCACTGATACCGAGAGAAGGGATATGTAAGAGTAGGGTTTTTATATATCATGTATATGCTGTACAGTAAATATTTTGACAGTGGTTGTAAAAAGTAATTCCTACAGGGATCACATGATATGGATGTAAATACCCTCCAATTACAGATGACAGTGTGCACATAAATCTCATTCATTGTTTCGTTTCAAATCCAATGTGGAGTACAGAGCCAAAAGAACAGAGATTATGCCACTGTCCAAATACTTATAGACTACATTGTATTATATATTGTATATGAAGTGTATTCCATAATGTTTGGGACAAAGAAATTTATTCCACAATTTTACATTTGTAATCTAGCAATTCACGTATGGGTAAAGGGCATATTCTCAGTTTTGATTTAAGGGCTTTATACACGTTGCTTTCACCATGTAGAAAACCAAAGTGTATAAAATACTTTTTATACATAGCCTCCCCCCTCCCCCTTCCCCCTCCATTTCAGAGAACCACAATGTCTGGGACATAATTAATGTTATGCACATTAAAGTAATCATGTCCAGCACTTTGTGGCATATGACTGCTTGAAGTCAGGGCAGCCTGTAGTGACATAGTTAAGGTCCATGACTGGCACCCGCAAGGTCAGTGGTTCATTACCCGATACAGCCACAATAAGATCCGCACAGCTGTTGGGCCCATGAGCAAGGCCCTCAACCCTGCATTGCTCCAGGGGGGATTGACTCCTGCTTAGTGTAATCAACAGTACGTCGCTTTGGATAAAAGCGTCAGCCAAATAACATGTAACGTAATCTAATGAAGTCTGTGACCCGCAGACACCACCAGGTGCTGAGTGTCTTCTGCCGTGATGCTCTGCCAGGGGCCTGCACGGCGGCCATCTTGAGCTGGAGACACAGAGTATAAAATTGTCAGTCAGTCTGGATGAGAGCCACTGCTAAGCAAATAGCTAATGTAATAATGCAATAGCGGGACAGTGTTTACTCCACCGTCAGCCAAATGGCACAGACAGCTCTGCTGTTTCCGTAGCCTTCTCCATCACTTTTCCCAGGGAGACGGGATAATTGGGTTAGCGGCGCTAAGCGCTAGCGCGCCGAGGGTGTGGAGAGAGCTCTAAGAGCCGGGGTCCCAGAAGTAGGGTCTTTGGGTGGGGGGGGGGGTGTGTGGGAAAAAAAACTCCAGACGCAGCGCATCTGCTCCGAAACAAGGCCCGGTCCCATTACTCTCCATTACTCCCCATTAGAGGCCGCGTCTCCGGCTGGGAAACAGTGGCGGGACGGAGTCCCGGCCGGCCCCTCCGGGGGCGCGCGGCCATACCCGCGAATGCAATTACGGCCGCTGGAATCTCGCACGGCGGGAAGCGGGAGTCCTCTCACACCGCCGGACAGATGTTTATTGAGACTAATGTCGGGATAGGGCCCGTTTTTATGAGCTCTACCTCTTGTTTTAAGTCATGCCGGCTGGATTGGGGGCCGGTGGCGGTTTTTCTTCGCGGCGGGAGAAATGGCCCGGGCTGCGGCCGTCTCTCCTCAGCTACGCCCCGGAGGAGCGGCCGTATGAAAACTTGTTTGCAGCGATCGCTGTTTTCCCCCCGCTGTGCGCGCTCCCATCATTCCTCTGAACAACATCTTTAAAAGAACGTGGTGGAGGAATAAAGCAAAACAAAACAAACAACAAAAAAACTACAAGCCAGATTTGCTCAGATCTCTAGTGTGTACAAAACTGATAGCATTTTAGTACAAGTAAAGCTAGTAACACAACCAATGATTGGTGCAAGCTCACCATGTTATTGGCTTTGCATGTGCTTAAAGATTTTATGCTTGCTCAAGGCCTCAGTAAGTCAGATCTTATATTTGTATTGAGTCAGTTTTCAGGAAGAATAACCAAAGGTAAATGAGCTCATCAGCAAAGGCAAAGTGATTTGTTGGTTGGACACTGGGGGCTGACTCGGGGTTGAAGGCGTGGGTCTTTTTTCGGGGGGGAATTGGCTTCCAGATAAATGAAGGCCTGATGTAGCCCCAGCAGCAGAGATGAGCAAAAGGTGATACAGTGCTACACACCGGAGACAAGGGTGCCGCCAGCAATGTGTGTGTGTGTGCGTGTGGGCGGGCTTGTGTCTGTGTGGGCTTGTGTTTGTGCGTATATATGTGCGTGTGTGGCCATGTGTTTGTGCACGTGTGTGTGTGTGTGGGCAGGCTTGTGTTTGTGTGTGTGTGCGTGTGTGTGTGTGGGCTTGTGTTTGTGCGTGTATATGTGAGTATGTGGTCGTGTGTTTGTGCACGTGTATGCGCGTGTGTGTGTGGGTTTTGAGTGCACTTGTGTACATGCTCCGGTATGTGTGATGTGTGTGCGTGTCTGAGAGAGTGTGTAAGGGGGGGAGGGGTTTCTCAGGTGGACTCATCCTAACCCCCATACCATGCTGTTAGCTGGAGTCCTGGAGAGCCTGACTGCTGGAGGCTGTTTGCTGCTCCTCAGAGAGAGAGAGAGAGAGAGAGGGTGAGGGAAGAGAGGGAGGGGGAGAGAGAGGGAAGAGAGGGAGGGGGAGAGGGAGGAGAGGGAGAGAGGGAGGGGAAGAGGGAGAGGGAGGAGAGGGAGAGAGAGGGAAGAGAGGGAGGGGGAGAGGGAGAGGGACGAGAGGGAGAGGGAGAAGAGGGAGAGAGAGGGAAGAGAGGGAGAGGGAGAGGGAGAGAGGGAATAGAGAGGGAGGAGAGACAGAGAGGGAGAGGGAGGAGAGGGAGAGGGAGAGAGGGAATAGAGAGGGAGGGAGACAGAGAGGGAGAGGGAGGAGAGGGCGAGAGACAGAGAGAGGAGGGAGAAAGGGAGAGGGAGGAGAGGGAGAGAGACAGAGAGAGGGAGGGAGAGAGGGAGGAGAGAAAGAGAGGGGGAGAGAGATGTTGCAGGGAGGTCTGGGATCTGAATGAAAGAGACAGGGAGAGGATGAAGGGATGCTGTGTTGTTTGCAAATGCGTAACGAGGATAGAGTGAGAGAGACAAAGAGAGAGAGAGGGGGTGGGGGGGTGATTGCAGAAGAGGAGAGAGGCCAAACAGGGACAAGGGGGAAAGAGAGAGAGAGAGAGATAGAGATAACCAACTAAGACAAGGGCAGGGGTATAGACCAATTGCCATGCCTCCATGCCCTGGCAATACTGAAATGATCACTTGGTTTCTCCCCTTCCTCCTCTCCCCGTGGGAGTGTGTTTGGAGCAGCTGGTCGGAGCTCTGTGGAAGGCAATACAGGAGGTACATTTGTCCACCAAATGAAGCTGCATTTGTTATGTATTTAAGGAAACGCTTTTTTGGCAGAGATAATCTGTGCTTTAATCGCAGTCTGGAGCCTCAGTCCCTTTCTCCTGTGAGCTGGAAGTATTTGGGATTAATGCTAAACCATGCCCCCCACCCACACATACCCACAGCAGCCACTTCAAGCTGGATTTTTATTTTTTATTTATCCCCCCTCCCCCTCTCAGATGGGAATACAGAAACTGAACAGATGAGTTTGCAAAGTCTTTTTCTTCCCTACAAGCTTAGGATAACCCAGTCAGTCGACAAATTTAAAGCCTCACTTTTCTGCTTTTAATGCTCCGTGGGGTGCGATTCAGTGCCTTTTTTCTGCCTCCTATGGAAAAAAAATATACATCAGAAGTACATGAAGCAGCGTCTGCAGACGCAGGTAATGTGTCTAACCCCTCCCTGCTGGGTTTCCCAGTCGTTCCCACACTCACGTCCTGCCCAAACCGAACACCGTGCAGGCTGAAAAGTGTGCGTGCAGCGCGTTTCTGGAGCCAGCGCGCTTCATGCTAATTAAAGAGAGGAGGGGAGGGCGCTGGGGACCTGTAATTGGGGGAGAAAAGCCGTCAGACTCTGGATTCATGACCCTGAAAGTGCTGATTACAGCTGCAGACCTGGCCTCTTTCTTGCCAGGCCCTGACTCCAGCTGTGGGTCTCTGTGAAGAACGTGTGTGTGCATGTGTGTGCATACGTGTGTGTGTGTGTGTGTGTGTTTGTGTGTGTGTGTGTGTGTCTGTTTGTGTGGTGAGTGTGTCTGTGTTTGTGTGTGTGTGTGTGTGTGTGTGTGCTTGTGTGTGCTTGTGTGTGGGTGTGTGTGAGTGTGTGTGTGTGTGTGTGTGTGTGTGTGTGTGTGTGTGTGTGTGTGTGTGGGTGCGTGTGAGTGTGTGTGTGTGTGCATGAGTGAGTGTGTGCATGGGCGGGCGGGCGTGTGTGTGAGTGTGTGTATGGGTGTGTGTTTGTGTGTCTCTATGTCTCTGTGTGTTTGTATGTCTCTATGTGTCTGTGTGTTTGTCCATGTACTTGTGTTTGTGTTTGTGTACATGTGCATGTTTGTGTGTGTGTTTGACAGTGAGAGGGGGTAAAATTCACGGCACCACTGGAATTTATATTGAGATGAGACTGCAGTAACCATCATTCGCCATGTGTTTGAAGTGTGCGCGTGTGTGTGCATGTGTGTGCGTGTGTATGTTTCAAGGCACAGGAATTTATATTGAGATGAGACCGCAGTAGCCATCATTAGTCATGTGTTTGAAGTGTGTGTCTGTGTGTGTGTGTGTGTGTATGGGTGTGTGTGTTTTCATTGCGTGTGGTTAGAGGTCATTTCATCCTTTGTCCCAAACTGTCTATTCACCCTCTGGACTGAGTCAGAGTTTTTTTTTTGCATTTAATTTTAGTAATGCACCTATTTTTGCATTTCTATTTAGTTTCCTGCATTATGCAACTCTTTTCAATTTACTTTGTTGCCATTTAGAAGTTATTTAGCAATTTCCCAAAGGTCAGATATTTTCACAAAGTCAACGAAGTTTTAATTTTGGTGTGCTCACTGGAGAGCACTGAATAAAATGGGGAATCGACATTCTAAAGCTGCAGTAATCCGCGCTAATGTAAATTAAGTTAATGAGGTGAAGACACTGAATGCTGTGTGTGTATGTGTGTGTGTGTGTGTATGTGTATGTGTGTGTGTGTGTGTGCACGTGTGGGCGGGCACGTGGCTGTGTGTGTTTGTGTGTGTGTGTGTCCGCGCTAATGTAAATTAAGTTAATGAGGTGAAGGCACTGAATGCTGGAACAGACCATGAGAGAGGGTCTGGAGGGGGAACCGTTGCATTGTGCTGGAATCTCTGTGGTGGATGCTGTGAAGAGCACTGTCGCTTAACAGAAAAAAGGTACGGAGTTTGAATCCCAACCAGAATTTGTACGCTCTCCCTGTATTCGTGTTGGTTTCCTCCGGCTTCTCTGCTTTCATCCCACAGGCCAAAGACATGCAGGTGAGGCTTTTTGGACTCTAAATTGCCCACAGGTGCAAGTGAATGATGTGTAATATCTGTGATAGATTGGCGATCTGTCCAGGGTGTGTGTCTCCCGCTGCATGCTGGGATAGGCTTTTCCCTTGCCACTGCTGCTCTAGCCCTGCTCATTGGAGTTCAGGCCAGAGCTTTCTGTGAAGCCTGTTGTGACAGTTGTTCTGCAAATGCGCTCAACAACTACATTTTGATGTGATTTTGTTGTCTTTGATAAGAGGCCATGGTTTGGGGCTGGCTGCTTGGTACAGTGATGTAAAACTCCACGCTGACTTCTGTTCCTGCTAATTACCCTCGCATAATTTGTCCAATTCGCATTCAGCAATTAGCACACAGGGCGCAGGCCCGGGGATGAGCTTTAATCTATCTTATCGCGCTGTCGGTAAATGCCAAACGGGGTAACGGACGGCCGGTGTTCGGGAAAGCAGCGAGAGCAATGCCAAGCCTGCCGTGCACAGCTCCTTGTGTGGGACAGTTCTGCTTGGGGGGTTCGTTTTGGAACGATGTCCCTAAAAATGGAAAAAGGCTTGCATACCTGTCACAAGTAAAAATACAGGTGCTAGGAGGAAAAAGACAAAACAAGATATAAAAAGATTGAACTCCAGCACACTCTATCTTGCACATTCTATTTAATTGAACAACAAAACATTTCGGAAAACAATCCTTGCTCGTTGTCTCAAGTCAAACGAGGACAGAAGCTGGTTTAATTTAACCGTCTCCGACATCAGGTGCACACAATCGGTTATCTAATGAACGAGGTGACGTGGGTTACCAAATCATCTCGCCCTCATCCCGAAATAGTCCCCAGACACTGTCGTCGGCAGAATATTCCGGAGACGATGCTCAGGGTATCTGTGAGGAGAAGGTTCTGGAATGCCAGCTCCCTCTCGGGGTGTCTGTGAGGAGAAGGTTCTGGAATGCCAGCTCCCTCTCGGGGTGTCTGTGAGCAGAAGGTTCTGGAATGCCAGCTCCCTCTTGGGGTGTCTGCGAGGAGAATGTTCTGGAATGCCAGCTCCCTCTCGGTGTGTCTGTGAGGAGAAGGTTCTGGAATGCCAGCTCCCTCTCGGGGTGTCTGTGAGAAGAAGGTTCTGGAATGCCAGCTCCCTCTCGGGGTGTCTGTGAGGAGAAGGTTCTGGAATGCCAGCTCCCTCTCAGGGTGTCTGTGAGGAGAAGGTTCTGGAATGCCAGCTCCCTCTCGGTGTGTCTGTGAGGAGAAGGTTCTGGAATGCCAGCTCCCTCTCGGGGTGTCTGTGAGGAGAAGGTTCTGGAATGCCAGCTCCCTCTCGGGGTGTCTGTGAGGAGAAGGTTCTGGAATGCCAGCTCCCTCTCGGGGTGTCTGTGAGGAGAAGGTTCTGGAATGCCAGCTCCCTCTCGGTGTGTCTGTGAGGAGAAGGTTCTGGAATGCCAGCTCCCTCTCGGGGTGTCTCTGAGGAGAAGGTTCTGGAATGCCAGCTCCCTCTCACGGTGTCTGTGAGGAGAAGGTTCTGGAATGCCAGCTCCCTCTCGGGGTGTCTGTGAGGGGAAGGTTCTGGAATGCCAGCTCCCTCTCGGTGTGTCTGTGAGGAGAAGGTTCTGGAATGCCAGTGCAGGTAGCAGCGGTAGCGGACAGACGCATTGCTGTGCTGTGCAGTGCCTTATATTGGGATCTTTTGTCTTGAGTGCTCCTCTCTGTTTTAGAGCAGATCCACCCTGTTGTGATGCCCTCAGGCTAAGCCCGGCTGTTTGATGGTATTTAGCGGGGCCGTGTGCAGTCTCTGGGTTCAGTCAGCAGGCCCTGCCAGCCCTGTTTGTGTGGTATTCCGGGTGCCCGGTCGGGAGCGGTGTTCCGGGGCGCTCCGTGTCCGGAATGGCAGCCTTCCCGCTGGCTGTGGATCTCAGCTGTGCAGAGGTAATCGTGGCTCTTGAGGAAATTCCTCTGCATGGAGCCACTTACCTGCTCTTTATAGCAGCTTTGGAGGAGGATTACCAGCAGGGATCTGGGGGGGAGCTGCACACCATGGGGAGATGATGCTGGGACCATCACACACACACACACACACATACCCACACAGAAACACACACACACACACACACCCACCCACACACATACACACACACACACGCACACACACGCATACCCACACACACGCACAGACACTCACATACAAATACCCACCCACACACACACACATACCCACACACACACACACACACCCACCCACCCACCCACACACATACACACACACACACGCACACACACGCATACCCACACACACGCACAGACACTCACATACAAATACCCACCCACACACACACACATACCCACACACACACACACACACCCACCCACCCACCCACACACACATACCCACCCACCCACCCACCCACACACACATACCCACCCACACACACACAAACACACACACACACACATATGCATACCCACCCACACACACACATACACATACCCACCCCCACACACACACATGCACACACACACATTCACATACACATACCCACTCCCACACACACATGCACACACACAAGCATACACACACGCACACCCAGACAAACACACGCACACATCAGAAACACAGACTGCTGTGTAATGAAAAGCCCTTAAATGTCATCTCATGTCACACGCTTGCTGGCCATCAACAGGGATCAACAGGGGGCAGCATAACCTGTGTATGTGGGGTGTTCAGTGAGAGGATCCCTGTGATGTACAGTATGCCTGCATATGCAAGACATCCTGCACCTGTCTGTGAGGGACCTGCCAGATGGACTGTGGAGTGATGAAGGCTGCATTTTTCATTGGTCTACAGCTGTAGCCTTGAGCAAGGTACTCTTCACGAATCGATGAATGCCTCATACGCCAAATGAATTGAAATCTCTTCATTTTAATTCATCCCCAAATTGGAAACTTGGAAACAAATAATTGTGTGATGATACATTCTTGTCCCTGGACATTTTGAGTCAGTACACGGGGAACCATTCAGTCTGCGGTTTTTGTGCTCTCCAAAGGATCTGACCAATCAGAACAGTCTCAGGCCTTCACCGTTCACTCATTGGGCTTACTTCTGACCACAGACGTGACCAATCAAAACAGTGTGTGACCTTCACCGTTGAGTCTGTGTGACTGAGCGTCAGACAGAGACAGACAGTGAAAGTGACCAGACCACATTTCCCCTTTTCATTAGCCCATCCGGTCATGCGAGACTGTCTCAGTACAATCAAGTCTTAATAACACACCCACACACCCACCCCCATATTTCTTTTCCATCTGCTCTCTACACAGGTGTGAATCGCAGCCTGGTGACTTCAGGAAGTTCATTAGTATTCTACTGACTGATGCGCTTCTCTCATTATCTGTCATTTCCGTGATTATGGCATTCCGTAACAAGCTAATTAGCCCGCGCATTGTGAAATCACGACGGCACTTAAAAATTCCCGAAGCTGAAAGAGACGTAACGTTTCCGGAGAGATTTCGCCCTGCCTCCTTGAAGCGCTTGGTCCATGGCTTCCTTTCAACGTCGACGTCCCTTGGTTTGCGAGCCTTTTGGTGTTACCCGCGTGCAGTTGTAGCTACATCTAATTTCTGCGTCTGTGAGGTGAAAATGAAACTTCTTTACTGCTTTAAAATGTGAAACCCATCATTTCGGTTGTCTCCAGTTGCGAACCCTTAACAAAACAACTGATTGTTTGTGAAATTACATTTCAAAGGCATGGATTGCTCACGGCAACTTCTACTGAAGACTGATTAAAGTTTATTTTGTTTCTTGACGCAAGGTTGAGAAACTGAAAGCGGTGTCAACTATTGTGTTTTTTTTCCCCTTCTTCTTCAGTTTGACTTCAAAGCCACAGTGCTAATCCTGTTTTTGCTGAATCTGCTGCTACGCGTTTAAAATTCTGTTAATAATCCTGTTTATAAGCTTTCTTACTCCCTGTTTGTTTATTGTGGTCTGAGAGATACACAGGAGGGAGTTTTTCCCTCAGGGAGATGCTTCAGGGAGATGCTTCAGGGCGATCATAACTGTCCTGGCTTCCATACCTTTTTGTTTTTCATTCAAAATGTTCACACACACACACACACACACACACTATGCACACACAAACACACAGACACACACACACAGGCATATGCCTACACATACACTGCACGTGCACATACACACTCATGCACGTGACCACAGAGAAACACACACCTGCAGGCAGGCAGGCATGCATGCACACACACAGACACGCACACACACACGCATGCATGCAAAAACGCAGACACACACAAACACACACACACACAAACATGTGTAATCTTCAAATCAATACGCTATAACCACAAACTTAGAGAACGATGATGTACTTAAATATGCAGTAAATACAAATTTGCAAAATTCACGGATTCTTTGCAGATTATGGTAATTTAAACGTTTTCTTCAGTTCTTGTTTGACCTGGAAGGAAAAAGGAAGGAAAGCCTGTCAGCTTTGCTTTGCTTTGTTAAGCTTCAGCTGCGTTCAATACGAAGAGAATAAACACACTTTGACAGTGGAAGTTTCTAGTCTGCTTAACAAATACATGTTTTCCATTAGTCATCCCCGTTCTCATTGGCAGTGTGGAAATAGTCCCTCTTAGCTGGAGATTTGTAACTAACGTTAGACCATCTGCCTTTCTCTCGCTAATGATCTCTGAGTATTAACCCAGCCACCTGTTTATTAGACCACTTGCCTATCTCATCTCTGATTGCATCTCTCCACATTTCTACACTACATTAACCTTTATAGCTTTCTGCCTGTTTTTGAAATACCCCAATTTTACATCCACCATTAAAATACAAAATATACAGAGGGCACGCATGTTGTAGTTGTAGTCTGGCTGTCCAGAGCCGTGTCATGTGACCTGCTGCCCCGTCTCCTCCACGCCATGTCGTTTCCTGCTTTTCCCACACAGCCGGGCTGGCTGAGACCATGACTCGCCAGGCCCATGTAATGTTACCCGCGGCTAAGCTCCGAGGCGACGAAAAGACGGGCAGATGTTCCGGCTCGTCCCGCGGGGTACGTGTCCGGGGGGGTGGTCTGGGTAATTCGCCGCCAGTGAAATCGCTAAAGGGGAAATGGATTCCGACGAGCGTCAGCAAGCCCACTTCATTTCCCGGAGGAAAATGTGCGTGCTACTGATGAAGTAAGTTGAGCGTATCTTCTGTCTTTGCGGTGGTGTGCAGATCCACCACGCTGCCGCGGCGCGAACGGGGAGTTATCAGCCCTGTTCGGGTATGCGTGTCCACCAATTAACATCCCCACCGGCTTGGGAAGTCGGATAAAGGTGCTCTCCGAAGAGAGAGCTTTCGACAAACACTTCACTCTGTCAATGTTTGTGGCTTGGCTTCTCACACCAGAGAATGAGAAGCCAACTGTGATTTATTCTTTTTTCTTTTGTTAACACGGCTTTCATGCTCTGTCTCTCGCTCTCTCGCTCTCGCGCCACCCAAGGACATCTCCCGCCGCATGAAAAAAACCCCAACTAAAAACAAAGCCGCTCTCGGATGGAATAAATGATCAGCTTGCGTGACGCAGAGAGATGGGTTCATCAACAGGCTATGGTTGATGGCATCCACTGCCCCAGGCTGCACTCTTAAGGCCCCCCCCCCAAGCGAATGCAAAAAATCTCACTCCAGTCAGCTGACCAATACATGCTTTTATCTCATCATGCCTGGACAATTGTAACTCGCTTTTTACCTGCCTCAGCAAATCATATCTGGACCGGCTACAACTGGCCCAAAATGCTGCTGCCAGGCTGCTGACCAGGTCCAGGAGGTCATGTCATAGCACTCCTATCTTGGTCTCCTTACACTGGCTACCTGTCAAGTTCAGGATCCAGTTCAAGGTTCTTGTGATCACATATAGAGCCCTCCCTGGTCCGGCTCCTGCTGACCTTCGTGATCTCCTCCACTAGGCTCAAAACTAAAGGTGACCGAGCTTTCAAATTGGTGGCTCCTAAATTGTGGAAACTCTTCCACCGGACTTAAGAGCTGTGGCGTCTGTGGAAAATTTAAAAAAGCAGCTAAAGTCTCATCTCTTCAGACAGGCGTTTCTCTAGCCGTTTTTGTGACTTCTGTGACCCATTTATTTCATGTCCTGTTATTTGTGATTTGTTGGTTTTATTGACTGTTTTTTTTTGTTTTTGTTTTTGATCCTGTGAAGCACTTTGTGACTCTGTCTGTGGAAGGTGCTATATAAATAAAATGTACCTACTTTCTTACTTACTTACCAACGTTGGTTGGCAAGGCAACCCTAACTTAAAATCAGTGCTGTGTCATAATGGTATTCTTCCTAGTGATGCACTTCATAGCACAGGTCAGGGTTCTCCTGGCACTGGATGTTTGTTTTAAAGCGGGGAGATAAATGCTGGCGATGCAGCATGTACAGAAGGATGTTCGTGTGGCTGACTAGATATACTCTCAATAATTTCAGTTATATTTTTTTATTGCCACCGACATTTCAGGAGCAATACAGTCTTTCAAAGACAAAAGTAACTGGAAAATGTTCATAATTAATATCGCGTATGTTCACATAACATTTAAAAGCATAATGAAGTAGGCGGGCAAGGGGATGATTGTAACATTGGGCTAGTTGTAACACCATCAATTTGACCAGGGATGGTGATGAGTTGTGGCAACGGGACCACTATTGTTCAGACCTATTAACTATTCCCCTGAGCTCAAATTAAACTTTTGATGACTCTGTGGGAGGAATTGGGTGTTTTCAACCAAAAGGACTGATTTTGAGGTGCAGAAATGCTCATTTTCGTCATGCCTGTTTTTTGTTTAGCAGTCACAATATTTTAGGTAGAACGGTTTAACTTCCGTGGCAGTAATAAGCGCTTTGTGATGTGCTACATGTGATGCTTCAATGCTGCATGTGATGCTTCAAACACACATGCCAAAATGGCTGGCTATGTAATGGCTGTCTGGGTTGGGGATGGTTTTAACGTGTATTTCCATCAAAACTGATGGTTTTTTCCATTTACTTATTTTTCAGTATGCCTAGACAGTGGGTAAGAAATACAGACAGAGGTGTCCCAGTAGACACACTATAGCACTCTTGTAGTCAGCCTGATATATTCACTCACTCACACACACACAGACACACACACACGCACACGCATACTCACACAGGTGCACACACATGCACATTCACACACTGTTACTTACAGTACATTGGTTTGGAAATAAAGCAATTTTACCTTGTAAGACTAAAAAATATAATTTATTTTATTTGTAAAGTATAATGTTAAAAACGGACATTATAAAAAAGAGAAATGTTAGTTATCTAAGTGAGAGACAATAAAGGTATTTATTGTTCATTTGTTCTATTCAAAAGAATGTAATTTAGGCCTATTCAGATTTTTAATTATAGTTCTAATGTAAATTTCATAACACGGGTCTGATTTAAGGTAGTTTTTCTGTTCCTGTTACATCCATCCCCAGCTAGTGTTACAACTCACCATGGTTTTGGGGTAGGTTGTAACAATGGAACTCTTTGTATTTAACATTAACTCTCACATTCTGTGATATTGTAGTAGAGGTCTAAATGAGCAGTATGTATAGCAGACAAACATAGTTATCTTATATCAGGGGTGCACAACTCCAGTCCTGGTGTTTGTACCAACCAGTAACCAGTATCAATAAACTTGGCAGACCTGATTTACTCCTGTACTTGCAAACAGTCAAATCTTTAGGATACACTTGCAGTCAAATCAAATGTCAGATACGGTTGAGTTAATTTAATAATTAAGAGCAGAAGTTGTCACAAAATCCTGAAACGTGTCGGCCCTTGCTGTGCCCCACTGGCTTATATCAAAATTTCAGACATCTAGCATAAACACTCATACGTGTTACAATCCTCCCTGGTCTCCCCGAGAATTTCTTTAATTACTTCTGCTTTGGATGTCTGCTACTTCAGATAAGTAGCCTATATATTTTCACCTATGTTGAGTGAAGTGAAAGAATGTTGTTTTTTAATTAGAATTTTATTTTTAATAGATATTATACCTCCCCACTATGATAATTAAGTGTGTTGTTCACTGTTCGATCCATGCATGGTGTTGAATATTAAAACAATTCTGCTGTCTGTAAGAATGATCTTTTGGCTTGTTTTCTCCAAGCTCATCTTCCCAGAAAATGGATGCGTATACATATCTTCAAGTGACACTTGCATTTAAAGAAAAAGCACATTGTTAACTCTTGGTGTGCATGTTCTAACATAACTATTATGTGGTTAACATTTATATTACTTCAGATGATTCTTATGTTTTAATTATGAGATCATATTTATATGTTCATAATTTGTACGACTGAATGTCACATTCAGGGGGCATAATTTAACAGCTGGAGTCGAACAAATAATTAACGAATGTATTGGTTATGTAATTTGTTATGATGGACATTGAGAGCCTGTTCATTAACATTTTTATTGTAGGCAACATGAGGCGGGTCGTGTGCTAACTCCATTTAAGGCACTGCTGTCTGGGAGCTGTTTCAGTTTTAAAACAGTGAGCAGCATTTACACTCAGAGTGGTCTTGGCAGTCGCTCCAGCAAGAAAGCGAGATTCAGAAATATCCTCTCTGATGCTGAGTGCACGATGCCTGGCTGTTACACTGAATTTAGGCTGCGGCGTGTTACACGCATCCATTTGAAAGAAGTAGCTTAACACATTTAAATGTAGGTTTTGTAGGCCTAGGTGCTCGAGACAGAACTCGACTCCGGCTCAGATGGAAAACGCTAATATGAAATAACTTGCAGAGCACTGCCATCAAAAGGCCATTGCGGCTTAACTGTGTAGGAGGGTTGGCAACAGACCAATTTTAGTCTGGAATTGGAGTTTGGCCCTCCAGGCCTCGGAGATGTTTGCTTGTAGTGCAAAACATTAGCTTGCGAGAACCGAAGCGTTGCAGTCGTTTCCATGAAGACTGTTGGCATCACTGACGGTCGAAAAATAAACTTTGTTGCCTACAACATTGAAAGCATCGGTCACCAACGTTAGATGTTTTTCAAATTGATTTGATTGTTCTGATGAAACATATTGTTTGTGCAATTTATCGAGCTTGCCAACTTTTGATGTAAATAGCTATCTGGCTGAACTTTATGGCTCGTATTACGACTACTACTGCTGCTACTGCTACTACTGCTGCTGCTATTACTACTAATACTAATACTACCACTACTACTACTGCTGCTGCTGCTGCTACTACTACTACTACTACTACTACTACTACTACTACTAATCATAATAATAATAATAATAAGAAGAAGAAGAAGAAGAAGAAGAAGAAGAAGAAGAATCCTTATAATCATGATGCTGCTGCTACTATTACCAGTACTACTACTACTACTTATACTAGTACTCCCACCTCTACTACTTCTGCTACTACTCCTACTACTGCTGCTACTACTGCTACTACTGCTGCTACTACTACTACTACTGCTACTACTACTCCTACTACTCCTACTACTGCTGCTACTACTGCTACTACTGCTACTACTACTGCTACTACTACTACTACTGCTACTACTACTGCTACTACTACTACTACTGCTACTACTACTACTGCTACTACTGCTACTGCTACTGCTACTACTACTACTATTACTACTACTACTGCTACTACTACTGCTACTACTACTCCTACTACTGCTGCTACTACTGCTACTACTACTGCTACTAGTACTGCTACTACTACTACTGCTACTACTACTGCTGCTACTACTGCTACTACTACTGCTACTAGTACTGCTACTACTACTGCTACTACTACTCCTACTACTGCTGCTGCTACTACTACTGCTGCTACTGCTACTACTGCTGCTGCTATTACTACTAATACTAATACTACCACTACTACTACTGCTGCTGCTGCTGCTACTACTACTACTACTACTACTACTACTACTACTACTACTAATCATAATAATAATAATAATAATAATAATAAGAAGAAGAAGAAGAAGAAGAAGAAGAAGAAGAAGAATCCTTATAATCATGATGCTGCTGCTACTATTACCAGTACTACTACTACTACTTATACTAGTACTCCCACCTCTACTACTTCTGCTACTACTCCTACTACTGCTGCTACTACTGCTACTACTGCTGCTACTACTACTACTACTGCTACTACTACTCCTACTACTCCTACTACTGCTGCTACTACTGCTACTACTGCTACTACTACTGCTACTACTACTGCTACTACTACTACTACTGCTACTACTACTGCTACTACTACTACTACTGCTACTACTACTACTGCTACTACTGCTACTGCTACTACTACTACTATTACTACTACTACTGCTACTACTACTGCTACTACTACTCCTACTACTGCTGCTACTACTGCTACTACTACTGCTACTAGTACTGCTACTACTACTACTGCTACTACTACTGCTGCTACTACTGCTACTACTACTGCTACTGCTGCTACTACTACTGCTACTACTACTCCTACTACTGCTGCTGCTACTGCTGCTGCTACTGCTGCTACTACTACTGCTGCTTCTACTACTCCTTGTAATCATGATTATCATGATGATTATCAGCACCATAATTATCATCATACTTTTTTTCAATTAAACAGATTTCTAATGTTCCCCTCTGGCCTGCCCTGGTTTCCAGTGGAGACAGAGATAAAACACTCTGCCCTCAGTGCCGTTAATCAGAAAAACAAGCTCGGCGGAAGATGGAAGGAAGGGGGAAAAAGCAGCAGCTCGGTTTTCAGAATTGGACTGGGAAAAGCCGAATACAGCCGGGACCGGAGGGTTTCAAAGGAGTTTCAGAAAATAATAGTGTGCAGAAGGAAGAACTGGAAGCCTCAGTGCTTTCACTGCCCTAATCTTTCTTTCATTTGGTCTGGGAATTTGTTTTACAATCTTCCCATCTCCCCTATCCCTGGCAAAGCCCTCTTTATCTTGTGCCGTGCGTAGAGATATCTGTGTTCAGAAGGAATGGCATTGAGGGCTAGCTTTCAGTTTGGAGTGGCTACTGTCAGTACAGTATTGTACAGCAAAGGTTTCAGGGTTATCTACAGTAGTATAATACCGTGAAACACAAGGAAAGTGCTTATCTGGCCATGATGTAGCGTGCATTATTATTATTATTTATTTTTATTCTTATTATTATTGAATAGCCCTCTAGCCTCACAGCAAGAAGTTCATGGTGCTTTAAAAAAGAAACACTTGGTATTTTTGGATTGTAGGATATGACAATGTTTGTAAAACATGCCCAAATTGAATGGCATTTTTGAAAATTGTGAAGTGAATTATTGTAAGTTTATGTTATGTGAAGGATGGTGAAGATAGCATGGTATAGCATGGTAAAGTGCTGCTTTATCTACTGGGGAAAACAATCTTCAAAAAGTGTGTGCTTGTGTCAGCCTCTACCCCAGAATTACTGCTCTTGATTGTTTCTGAACACAGCATACCTCTGCTCCACATTATTAATGACTCTCATATTTCATTAGCAGTTGTTGCTATGCAACACCACGTACAAGTCACATTCTTTCGGATCAATACCAGCTGAATATTTCACTAAAGAACTTTCCTGCAAATCGTTGTGGATTCGCCTGCTACTGTCTTGAAACTCTAACATCCTGGTGGCACAAGCAGCTCCCAGACCGCGACACTAAGCGCTGTGTGGCACAGGACCCAGAAGCACTTTTTTAGTGGAAGCAGCTTGAACAGGGAGGTCGGCGGAGGTAAGCAAAGGTGAGTAATTGCGAACCTTCCGAGGAAGATTATCAGCAGCCAAGCCGGTGACACAGAAACGGCCATCTGGGATGAAGCAGCCCCATCAGCTAATTTGCTAGTGCGGAACAGGCAGAGAGGGCACACGGGGTGGGGGGGGTGATGTCGCCTACGGAAGCCCGGGAGGGACTCACTTCGTAAGCCATTTTGTGATGCTTTGACATGGCTTATTGGAGATACCTGTATCACGGTGTTTTAAAATCTGCCACACAGCAACCTTTGCAGTATTGTGGGTGACATTGGCTCAGGCGGTAAAAGCAGTCGTCTGGCAGTCGGAGGTTTGGCGATTCGATCCCACCCTGGGTGTGTCGAAGTGTCCCTAAGCAAGACACCCAACTCCCAAATTCTCCTGACGAGCTGGTTAGTCCATTGCATGGCAGCCAATCACGGTTGGTGTATGAATGGGCGAATGAGAAGCATCAATTGTACAGCGCTTTGGATAAATGTGCTATATAAATGCCAACCATTTACCATTTAAAACAACCGCAACAGTGCTCATGCGAGCCCAAACAATGTACCTGATTCAGATTTAAAAATTACAGTTAAAAGTTCACTCTTTGAAAAAGGGTTCTTTGGCTTGATTCCATAGAGGAACCCTTGTTAGGTCTTTATGGAACCCTGTATCAAAGCTGGGAAATATGAAAGCTCTCAGACAAATAACTATTTTGCCCAACAAGGCTTTAGCTAAATAGGGTTCTTCAATGGAATCACATGGTTCCTTCTGGAACTATTTTTCTTCAGAGAGGTGACTGTAAGTGTTGGTTTTATACTGAATGCATTATTTTGTGTATTGTGAATGTGAATTTCCATATTTATTATAATGTGAGAGACACCATAGAGATGGCCTGGGATTTATCCCGACCTTGTTTAGATAGTTTTTCAAAATACTTTTAAGCACCAGGGAAATTGTAGATTATTAACAATTTAAAGAAGCGACATCTATTTTCCCTAGTGTTGAAATCAAAATTCTTTTTCATGTGCATTTTTGGTTGGTAACAAGTTCCGTGTAAAATTCTCCGGGGGTGTTTTCACATTTTGTCTGCCATCTGCAGACTTGAAGTGTCTGAAATACATGCTTGAGGTCTGTTTTATCTATCTGAAAATAATCAAAGAAGATTTGAAGTGTTGTACCTAAAAATCATTCATGAAAAACAATTTTGAAAACAAACAATAAAGTAATATTACTGCTGCCTGGTAGTGAAGCCATTACATCTGATCATCTGGAGGTCAGACCTGGGTCAAATACCGTAATTGTTTTTGATTCAAATATTTTTTTATTTTTTTCTCGATTGATCTTGCCTGAAAAAATTTAGCCAACCAAGATGACCAGAAGGTAGCATCATATTTTTTTGAGAGTATTTCAACACACCAGTCAAGTTCATTAAAAGGTAGTTTTATTGGTTTTTAAATTTCTTTACATTTTAAAATTCTTTTAAAAAAAAAAACACAGTCAAGTTCAGTAAGGTTGTTTTATTGGTTGTTATAACTTCTTCCAAGTTCAGTAAAGCGTAGAAAAGCATTTGAACTCCAGTACGTGTTTGACCCCGGTCTGACCGACAGGCCATCAGATGCAGAAGCACTGAGATCCCATACAGGTCATGTGACCGTGTACAATCCAGAAGCCATGTTTATTGTGACTTTAGGAGATCAGTGGCTTGGAAAGGGACCGGAGGTTGTGACGCTGGCGGCGAGAGGGTCCATCTGGGATAGGGGCACTCAGTCGGGGCAAAGAACAGAATACCCATAAGGCCATGCTTCAACAGTCACGGCCATTGTCTCATTTCCAGCAGTGCAGATGACACATCTCGGACGAGACACTTTGCCTAATTAAAATTTGGAGGCAGAAATGTGATGTTAGAGAAGTCATTGTAAGTTTATGAAAGTAGCAATTTGGAAAGAGCCACGCGTCCCCCCTTTGTGGTCCTTTGAGGGAGTATTTAATTTCCTGCGGTCTGTTGCTGGTGGCTCACTGAATGCGTGGCCGGGCGGCTGACTGCACACTAATTCCGGTTTTCTTTTGCCTGAAAGGAGCCGGGCCCTGATAATTAGTGTGCAGCGCCGAAAACGAAAGCTGTCCAACGGCACAAATCATGAATCATGTTCTCTCTGTCAGCAGAAGCGAGAGGGGAGAGAGCGTCTGATCGGACTGCCAGAAATCCGCTGGCTAACCGCACCGGGTGCAGTGCGGCTACGAGCCGACAGGAATTTAATCTAGTCACAAAAGCCAAGGGCCTGCACGCGTGTCAGAGTCCCTCTGGAGTGCACCGATGATGAGCCAATGGCAGCCTTGAGTCCCCCCCCCTCGCCGTTTTTACACTACTAGCAGAGAGACGCAAGTCTTTTTGGGAAACCTGTCGATGTTCCGTGGTGTCATGTGAAAGCATTTTATTTGTTATTCTGTCCCAGTCAGATCAGGGCCCTCCTGTGGTTAGGATGACATATCATTTATTCGCCCTGTAGTGGAGTCGCTATTATTTTCACCTGTGAATGTTTTTAAGGGCCAGTCCTTCCTATTTCAAATGTTAAACCAGTAACATTTACCGCCCTACAGAGGGAGAACAATAAATACGTATGATAATATAGCATCATAACACGAGATAATATGATGGAAACTGTTGGGGACAAAGTCCCCTGCTTAAACTCAGGCAAGAAAATAAACAAATGCATAACCAAAAGGGCTAAAATATTTATGATTTCTGGAAATTTGCGATATTTGCGGGGGTGGGGGTGAGGTTGTAGAATACTCACAGGATGCATGTATAATACCCTGTAGAATAACGGGGTGATATTTACTAAGTATGTCATGTAAATACTCCCTGTGCAGATGGGATCTTGTCTTACTCCTGCCTTGAAAAAAAATAATCTTGTGGCCAATTAATTTGGGATTTGTTCCAGCGAGGCGGGTCTGGAGCCGCTGACGGAGGAAGCTGACTGCGGTGCTATGCGCGTACACTGGGTTTACAACGCCTTTCAGGTCGTCCTCCAATAGAACTTTGTTTTCATATGTTTTATAGACGAGTGCCATTTCCCCGTTTGCTGATCCCTTCACTTGCCCTGCGCCACGTATTCTCCCGCTCCGCTGATGGGGTCTTATTGTTGCTCTGTTTCCATAACAACCCCTGGGACATTCCTCTGTCTGAAGCATTACATTAAATCGGTTTGCCTGCACTACGGGCATTTGTCTCATTACGTGCCCTCCTCCATTTTCTTTTTCCCTCCGCGTCTGCTTCTTTATGCCTTGAGTCCGTCTTCCCGCCGAAGAGTGCTGAGTGTCGGTGTGACTGTGATTTCTCTATGACACCCCCTTTCATGCACACCTGAGGAGAGGGAGAGAGAGAGTGAGAGAGAGGGAGAGAGAGACAGAGAGAGAGAGGGACAGAAAGAGATGAGTGTCCTTGATTTTGATTTAACCATAATTGAAGGGCATAAGAAAAAAGTGCTTTTAAAAAGTCTACTTCACATGTCAATCATTTGCTCGGGAAATGAAATGAAATGAAAACGACTCTCATTCATTCAGTAGGAGGTAGAGGTTCATCTGCGGAATGGCTGGTATTAAAATCATAGGCAACTAGAGAATAATAAAAATGTCACAGCTAGAGATGCGCTTGATTTTAACTTTGTTCAAAAATACAAATGTATTTCTTTCTTTTTTTTACCTCCGCAGACACTTAAAAAAGGCAAATTTTCACTGATTTTGAACTACCCATAAATAAAGCCCGACAAATTGGATACAGAGTTCAGCAATGTTGATCACATTGAGTGAAGATGTACCTGATTGACTCAAAACTTTCACCACGGGAAGAAAACAACTTCAGCTTGAAGCCCTTTTGGATTCCCATCACATTTATATGCACAACAGAACCTTTAAGGTGCAAGTACTGGAAACACTGGAAGTGAATGCAATGCGAGCGCATTACATACAGTGCGGACATCCAAAACTTTTTCAGGAATGATTTATTCAGCGATGTGGGTCAGTGCCCTGAAAGCTGAGAGGGTGTATGATTTTTTCATGCAGAAATGTGTGTATGATGCGCTTTATGGTGCAATAAGAGGGGACGAGGAGCCTGCTGATGTTTTATTGCTCTGAGCTTAAGGAAGAGGGGATGAGGATAAAGCGCTATAGCTAGCCGCGGACCAGTCTCCTGAAGGCTCGCAGTGCAAACTCGCTGTGTGCGAGTTGGCTGATTTAATAAATTTAGGATTTGTGATGAGTACAAATTCTGTGGGCAGTGCCGCCTGTATCACTAGGGGGTCGGATAAATAAGTTATGGCAAAGCAGAAAGGCAAGTTAGATAAAATAAAACACGTCTAATCTTGATGTCCAGTCTCTTCAAACATTAAACATGAAGAGAGAGAGAGATTTGTACATATTTATTGATTTACTGTTGTTATCCATCCATCCATCCATTATCTGAACCCGCTTATCCTGATCAGGGTCGCAGGGGGGCTGGAGCCTATCCCAGCATACATTGGGCGAAAGGCAGGAATACACCCTGGACAGGTCGCCAGTCCATCGCAGGGCACACGCACCATTCACTCACACCTACGGGCAATTTAGACTCTCCAATCAGCCTAACCTGCATGTCTTTGGACTGTGGGAGGAAACCGGAGTACCCGGAGGAAACCCACGCAGACACGGGGAGAACATGCAAACTCCGCACAGAGAGGCCCCGGCCGACGGGGATTCAAACCCAGGACCTCCTTGCTGTGAGGCGGCAGTGCTACCCACTGCACCATCCGTGCCGCCTACTGTTGTTATTGTTATATATATTGTTACATTCGTCATTATTATTATTCTTGTCTTCTTAATTGATGGATGTATGCTTTGTAATAATTACATTTATATTTCATACAAATAAAGCAACTTAGATTTGTACCTGAGAGAGATGTGAGAGAGATTGTGAGCTGGGGGGGGGGAAAGAGAGAGCGAAAGAGAGAGTGAGAGAGAGGGAGTGTGACAGTGAGACAGATAGAGAGCGAGAGAGAATGAGCAAGGGACATATATATAGAGAGAGAGTGATCGAGAGAGTGAGCGAGCGAGAGAGAGAGTGAGAGAGTGAGAGAGTGACAGGGAGAGAGAGAGAGATAGAGAGGGAGAGGGAGAATGAGAGAATGAGTGAGAGATTGAGAGAGAGAGAGTGAGAGAAAAATGGAACAACCAGGTCCTGTCAGGCTAGGCTCCTGCAATAAAGCGCACATACCCAAGTCTGACAAGCAGTGAGACAGGAGAGCTTTAAGCTGACATTAAAAGCACTGAGAGAAAGCATATTAAAGGTTGTGGGGTGAAGAGATTTGACTGTGGGTACGGTTTTAAGAATTAATATACGTATGTTCTTATTGGGGTTTTGTGTCCCTGGCAACAAGCTCAGGTTCTCTGTTTGTCCGCCTTGCTGTGCGGAAGGGTCCCGAAAATATATCGTGCACTGTGTCTGATCATGCTAGGACTGCACTGACCTGAGACCTGCCCGATGCCTTTTAAAGACACATATTTTTAAACAATACTCCTGCATTTCATTTTATGTATTTTTTTAATTTTATTGAACTAGTTCTTATATTGCCTTTGCAAATTTGACACTCATTTGAAATGTATCTTTGTTTTAAACAGTAGTAGTAGTTTTAAATTGTAATAGTGGTAGTAGTAGCATTAGTAGTAGTAATAATAATGTTACTACTACTACTACTACTACTCCTACTACCACTACTAATAGAAATAATGTTTTTAAAATAATAATAGCTACATATGCAATATATATATATTGTCATTATTTATTTATTTAAAAATAATAAGTAATTTGTTATTTCACTGCTTTTATTCAGTGTGACTTACAGTTGATTAGACTAAGCAGGTGACAATTCCCGCTGGAGCAATGTAGGGGTTAAGGGCCTTGCTCAAGGGCCCAACAGCTGTGCAGATCTTATCTTCGCTACACCAGGGCTTGAACCAACGACCTTCCGGGTCCCAGTCATGTACCTCCAGTTGCATAAGTAAACTAAACTATAAAAGAAAAACAGAACAGTCGCTCTTCTCTGTCAGTCATAGGATGCAGCTGTGTTCAAAACAGCTTACTTCCATGCTATTGAGTATACAGTGCAAGTAGTAGGCACATGAGCTGTTTTTCTGGCTGAGGCACTGTCAGATTTAGGGATGTAGCGCTGAATTAAATGCACAGAAATTCAACAGGATGGTTCAAGAACCAAATATAAAACATTCACAGGCTGTCTAACAATGTCTACGTGTTTGCAACGCTCGGTCATGTCTCTGTTGTGTTTACAGTGTGGGAGGCGAGAGAGAGAGAGAGAGAGAGAGAGAGAGAGAGAGAGAGAGAGAGAGAGAGAGAGTGAGAGCATGTGGGTGAGGTTGGTGTTGTGTGTGTGTGAGTGTGTGTGTGAGAGAAAGAGAGAGAGAGAGAGAGAGAGAGAGCATGTGGGTGAGGTTGGTGTTGTGTGTGTGTGTGTGTGAGAGAGAGAGAGCCCGTGTGTGTGTGTGTGTGTGTGTGTGTGAGAGAGAGCCTGTGTGTGTGTGTGTGTGTGAGAGAGAGAGAGCCTATGTGAGTGAGGTTGGTGTGGTGTGTGTATGTGTGTGTGTGTGTGAGTGTGTGTGTGTGAGAGAGCCCATGTGAGTGAGGTTGGTGTGTGTGTGTGTGTGTGTGAGAGAGAGAGAGAGAGAGAGAGAGAGAGAGAGAGGGAGAGAGGGGGGGAATCAAAGCAACAGTGTTAATTCAGGCTGTGATATGAGGAAGGTGAGATGTGAGAAACGGCTATGATAACGCTGCTGAATATTCTCCTGAGACCTGGCTGAAAAAACAAAAACCTTCAAGAGTTTCAGTGTTTTAAATGTCTTGGGTGACAGAGACAGTGATGTGACAGTGAAAATATTCTAAAAAATATTTATTTTATTTTCATTGAATGTCCCTCGCTGCATAGGTTTCTAGGTCTTGCTGTCAACCATGCTACTCGACCTATGACCTTGGCTTTAACCTTTAACCTTTGCCCTTATGACATGCAGCAGGTTAGCAGGCACTGAAGGGCATATCTCCTATTGCAATATATTTTCTATATTCAACTTGTAGTGGGGAGTTAGAAGTGTGTGTGCGTACATGCGTGTATGTGTGTGTGTGTGCATGTGCATATGCATGCGTGTGTGCGGAGCCCACCTCTTTGCCCTGATCTCAAGCCAAGCCTGTTAGTGTAGTGTGCTTCAAAACAGCGGCAGAAATCTTTGGGTCAGTGGTCTCAGTATGCTGGTTTTTATTCAGATCTCGATTATATAATTAGTAACCTTTTATAATTTATTTATTAGTTATTTCCTGTAGGGTTGTTGGTTTGCACATAATGTTTACAAAGTGAAATGTGTTATTTTTGTTGATTAAATAGCAACTGTTGCTTTTATATTTTGTGCTTTAATGCAGTTCAATGCATATGCCTGAATGCGTAATTACAATCAATCAAGGCCTCATTAATGGGTGGACTGAAAAACTGCATACGCACAGCCTCTCAAACGCACCGTGTTTGAGAATACTACATATAGCGGAGTAGTGTACCCACAATCTTTAACCATTGTGTTGTCTTAAGGGTAAAAAATGACCAACCGCTATGACAGCAGAAGACAATACCCTACAGGGGCGGCCTGTAGCGTAGTGGTTAAGGTAAATGCCTGGGACACGCAAGGTCAGTGGTTCTAATCCCGGTCAGTGTAGCAATAAGATCCGCACAGCCGTTGGGCCCTTGCGCAAAGCCCTTAACCCCACATTGCTCCAGGAGAGGATTGTCCCCTGCTTAGTCTAATCAACTGTACGTCACTCTGGAGCGTCTGCCAAATGCCAATAATGTAATGTACCTAATGTAAATGATCTTTTTTCGACTTGAAATTTGTGATGAGTGACAGGTTGTTTCTTCATGCAAAATAGATTTGAAAAATATAAATTCAATTAAGCTGCTTTATTTTAGGGGTTTAGTGAAGGCAGGTCATTTCTGACCCTTAGGACAAGGGGAGTATACAGAGTGTTAAGACTACACAATGTTTAAGGGGGTACAAACTGAGACAAAATGTGGAGTTTTTTTCCACTTGCCTTTTTGTATTGTATTATGTATCGATCCGGATAGTTTAGCTGAGATTTAACCAATTTTATAGATATCCGTTGCAGCTATGACACAATACACCTCAACAGACCTGTAGCCTTTGTGGCAGAAATGCACCAACAGTGTACATTTGAAAAACTCAATGATGCCCTTTCCTAATATAATGCCACAGTGACTCACAAACAACCCCAGAGCTTAGTTTTTGTACAGTTTCACAGCTTTTTGTACAAAACTACTTCCTACAAAGTATGCCAATTGTATATATCCTCCCAAAATCTCAACTAACGCAGGCCAGTAGTCAGGGATGCAGTGTCAACATTGTTGTTAAAACGTTGTTTCAGTGAAAAGCTAGGGATGGGTAGATGTTCTTTGTGTCAGGATGAGCTGCTGCAGACATCTAGAAAACCTATCTGGATAGAGAGTATTCTGAGTATGTGGAAGCATTTTTGGGTGCATTGCCTGTAACAGGGCATTGATTTGATGCTCCAGAGCACGGATCAGTAACTTGCGCTCCTTGAGGGCCGAGGACTGCCGGATTTCAACACTGGGAAAAGAAAACCAGGGCTGGATTTGGATTTGATGGTGGCCAGGGTTGATGATCCCAACCTCTAGGGCAGTGGTCACCAATCCTGGTCCTGGAGACCTACCATCATGTAGGTTTTCATTTCAACCCTAATTCGGCACTCCTGACTCTACTAATTCAACGCAGATGTCAAGCTCTTGAATGAGGTGTGCTTTATTAGGGTTGAAGTGAAAACTTACAGGACGTTAGATCAACAGGAATAGGGTGGATGATCCCTCCTCTTGGGTATTGAATGCAGACCTTCTCTTCCACTGCCCTCCACAGGCTCTGACTGGTACCTGGTTCGGGTGGAGCTGACCGTCACCGACGTAAACGACAATGCCCCGGAATGGACCATGCTGCCCTTCCCCTACCTGGCTGTGGTGTCCCCTGAGTCCCTGCCCGGGTCCCTGGTCTACAAGCTCCACGCCCATGACGGGGACGAGGGTGGCAACGGGGAGGTGGAGTACTTCCTGTCTGATGGTATGCACTTCCTGTTTGGCTCCTGTTCCATCCGGGTTTATCGCCTGTGGTTCTTTGAGGACCGCAAGGCAGCTGCTGCCTCTAAAGCCTGATTTATACTTCTGCGGCAAGGCTACGCGGAGGCTATGGCATTATTTTAGTGTGTTAAACAATTAAAATGTTGTTTATAAAGTATAACTAAAACAAAATGTCAAGCTCGTTGTGTACTTGCTCTTGTGGAGAAGCTCTTTTACAGTTCTTTGTAAAATCCGTCTCTGTTTTCAGCCGCCATTAATTTAACGGTAGTAAGATCCATACGGTTAATTGCAAATGATTATGGGATATAATGACAACGAAAACTAGCGTTTTGGCGGTGTAATTGCAGGGCGACGCAGCCACCCCAATGCACAAGTATAAATGCTCTCAATGGAGGGTACTTGCGTAGGCTACGGTATAGCCTCCGTGTAGACTCGACGCAGAAGTATAAATCAGGGTTAAGACCACAAACAGCTCAGCCAATCACACACAATGTGTCCATACACTCTCGTAAATAAAGTGATAGTGGAGAATTTCTGTTCTATAAGATTCAAATTTCCCTTGTGTACCCTGAAAGTTCAGTAATGTTCTCTCTGAGTACAAATTAGTGTGTTTTCCAAGCAAAAAAGGTACAAATTAACTATATATTCCTGGCTAGTGGTACAATTTGATGTACCTTTGGGGTACCACTCCAGCGACAAGCATCAAATCTATCTTTATCTATGTTACTGAGGTAGCTAGTTTTCTAATCTGTCGCTATTAGTTTGCTAGATTTAAAAGCCACTGCCTCAGGAAAGGAAAGTACGTTGGTCCATTTACATTACATTACATTATTGGCATTTGGCAGACGCTCTTATCCAGAGTGATGTATACAACAAAGTGCAAAGTGCATACCCATCACCTGGAACAAGTGTGCTGAAAGACCCTAGTGGGAAGTACAATTTCAAGTGGTAAGAGGTAAGATTATATTTATATCTAAAAACAGTTTTATCCAGTCCTGTGGTGGAGTAGGCTGATTGGGTCACACAGATGTTTGTGAATATGGAAGACTGCCTTTTTTGCATTCATGTGCGTTGCTTTAGCAGATGGACTCGTGAATGGTGCACACACAGATCAGTGCACACTGCAAGGCTCGATGAGCAGTGTTTGCGTGTAGATCCATAAATAATCTTTAACTCCGCGACAACAGAGCGCCGTTGTGTGAAATAAATCTACAGTGAGCATATTGTCAGACGCAAATGCAGAATTGAATGGGATTCGTGGGAACAAGCAGAGAGGTACACCAGTAAAAAGATCTCCCAGAATGCATCGCCGATCAGAACTGCCTATTGACTCATTGGTGACACTGATGGCATTCACTAAATGACTCGGATGCAAATGAATTTCCGAAATTACAGCCCAGGTCTACGTTTTCATTGTTTGTAATTACATTGTGGTGTTTCATTATGCCGTGTGTGTGGGTATAAATATAATGAATGTTTTTATGTCCAGATTTATTCCGCGTCCTCCTTTCAAAGAGATACAATACGTTCAGCCTACAACACAAAGCTAATTGACAGAATTTACAATAGAAAATCATATCGATGTCATTCAGGATTTTTTGCCGTAAGCTTTTGGCCAGGACTGCAGAATATTGCAGGCATCAATGGGGCACCAGATCACATAGTCTGCTGTGTGAATTATTGGGTGGGTTTCAGTGCTTGCTGTAAAGATTGTAACTGGGGCAAGTGAATTAAGGGCATCTAGCTGCGCTTTAAGTCATTTTCCACATAGTCGTGCATCCAACTGGGAAAAACAAAATGTTTTCACTCAAAGCTAAATCTAACAAGCTGTAGCTTTGACCTGAGAGATTTTTCAATACTGTAATTTCTTCAGTTGGGCTATATAAGGCTGATGAAAGTTTCTTTTTTGTTCCTGCTGTCCACAGGAAGAGTATATTGTTTGTGCTAATTTGCCAATAAATTATACGGGAGCACCTAATTCTTTCTATTTTAGACTATGTACACTGGAGTCGCAGTATGAGATAATTAAAAGGGCTGCTTCCTAAAAAAAACAGTTAGAAAGCATGTGCAGACGTGGGATGGTTCAACATAATTTGAGGCTGATTATTGTTCTGATTTTCTCTCCATCAATTTAGGACAACATGAGCAATCCTGGCAACAGCATCAGGCTGCTTCCTTCAATTAAGCCAACCTGACTTGATTAGCAGATAAACATCCAATTATCTTTGATGTAAAGAATAACTTATGAGAGATCAAAGTAAATGGGTGATTCTGGGCTTATTTAGACTTTGACTAAAAATCAGTCCAGGTTGGGTTTTGGCAGTTTTCGCATTACTGAGAGCAGTGTGAATGCAAAATATTGTCACCTTGTTGCTGGAATGTGGTGGCAGTGTTATAACATTGACAAAACATTGCAGTGACATTGTGAGAACATTCTGTGTTGACTGGACTGTCAGTAAGGAAGGGGTCCCACTCAACAGAATCATGGCTGTGTAGGTTGGCCGAATTGTAGTGCTAGTATTTTGCATTGATTAGGTTATGTAACAGTATTCAGATGTTATATTATTATAATTTTTTTGCTACTTCAGTCTTGATTGCATCCTCATATACTGTACATGGTGTGTGAACCATCCTTTATAACAATCTGTGTGGGTGTTCAACAGAGTTTGGGTCAGATTAGGATGGTGTTATAATGAATATTATCTTTTGAACTCTGTCACAGAAATGAGGCACAGTATGTGTTGGGGATTCGATGATTATTGCAGGGTAGATATGTGTGACCACAGTGATTTCCTGTGTGGTTATCTGTAGCAGAGTGTGTGGATATGAATGTGTTATTGTGATTAGGTCTCTCCGGACATGTAATGTGGTAAAGATTGTGCATAGAAAAGTGTAAAAATAATGGTTATTCATATTGGTAAAGCAGTGGTGTGATGTGTTTGCTAAATGTTATAATTATGCAAGTTTACTGTTTGCAACAGTGGTGATTGAATGTAGAATATGCAATACTAATTACAGAACTGTATAATTGTCTGTATCAGTGATGGGGTGTGCATTTTAAAACACTTTCTTATTTTTATAGGCTTGCTTTTACTTAAACAGTACCTTCTTTAGTGCTATATATAGGCTATATTCGACTTTTATTTATATGTTATCTTGCTCCAGTACTATATCTGTTGGTATATTTGATAAACGTGATAACATATATAACAGTGACAGTGGGCAAAAGTGTATGAGAGTCTGTATATCTGTGCCAGTGACTGGGATGTGTGTTGGTGTGTATAACAGTGATATAGTGTCTGTATACATGTGTAAAAGTGATCGGACTGTGTGTTTTGATGTGTGCAGCTCTAGTAATGAGTGTGTTGGTGTCTATGGTATAGTGTCTGTATATGAGTGTAAAAGTGATTGTAGTGTGTGTTTTTTTGTGAGCAGCTGTATTAATGAGCATGCGTTGGTGGGTATAACATTATTGTATACTGTGAGATGGGTGTGTGGGAGGTTGGACCCAAAATGCATGACTCAGAAAACAGAGACGTAATAAAGTCCCGTCAGGGCTTTATTCAGGGAATGTCCAGTGAGTGTAGTCGAAAAACAAGCAAAGTTCATACACGTGAAATCCAGCCGTTGATGACGGACCAAAGTCTGCTCCGTGGGGCAGAAGCACAAAGACAGCAGGAAAAGTTTGTGGTACAGGCAGGCAGTGGTCAACAAAACAGAATAACGATGGTCAATAAACAGGCTTGGATCTTAACGGGTAGACAATAGCTTGACAAACCACTTAAAAGTGCACTGACGAACAGGAGGCAACAATTTTGCAAAGACAAGACATGGAACTGAGCTTATATGCAGGTGTAGACAGGTGCAGACAATTAGCTGGAGAGCAGCATGAGAATGGAAATCAGGTGTGGAGGACTGACAAGTTAACAAGATAATTAGTAATTGTTATTAATAAACCTATCCTGCCCTTGCGTTAGTAAATTAGTAAATGACATGCACAAGAAACGTAAGGTAAACATGAACACATGGTTAAAATGTTAGTATTGCCCAGTCCTGATCTAAAGTTAGTCGATTAGTAAGAAATTAAAACAATTAGGGAAGTGTGAGTGACAGAAAGGGAGAGAGAGAGAGAGAAAGCAGGAATGCAAGGTTTGCAGAAAGACGAAAAAGTGTATGCTAAACAATGAACAGAACCACGTAACATGAAACAAACATAAATCGTGACATAACAAGTTTGCAATTGTGACATGAATAAACAACATAACGTGACATGACAAGAGCAACAATTAAATCGTAACAACTAAACATGAAGCGTAACATGACATGAAAATGAAACGTAACAGGAGATAAAACATAAAAACGTGGCGAGACTAGACTAACATAATACGTGACATGACAACAAAATAACTAAGACAATAACTAAACATGAAACATGACGTGACAAGCATGAAACGTGACATACTGTCTGTGTTGTGGTTCCAGGAAGGGGAATTAGGCTGCTGTCCACCAGGTGGCAGCACCAGCCCTGCATGCAGGTATGGCCACAGCTGTGGTTCATTGCAATCACTGTAGCTGTGGCCCATTACCTCATTATTCGGCTACATAAAAGAGGCTGAGTTGAAGAGAGAGCGGGCTTTGGACTCTAGGAGCTCTGGGAAGACCGCTGGTTTTGGGTTTGATGGTCTAGTTTTGTGGAAGCCGTTGGCCCCTGCTCTCCCCACTCTATTTTAATTTATTTTGTAAAAGTACTTTGTTTAGTGATTAATGGGTTTTTTGGTTGCCTGTTCTGTGACTTTTTATTTAATAAATGGCAACAAGCCAAACTTTTTTTTAAAAAAAGACATTTTTGTGTCTTTTAACCGTGTGGTGCCGAGACCCTCCCCAGCCCAGCACTGCAGTGTTTCGGTGTGTGTGACAGTTGCTGTGTGTGTGACAGTTGCTGTGTGTGTGACTGTTGCAGTGTGTGTGACTGTTGCCGTGTGTGTGAGTTGCAGTGTGTTTCAGTGTGTGTTTCAGTGTCTGTGAGTTTCAGTGTGTTTCAGTGTGTGTGACTGTTGCTGTGTGTGTGAGTTGCAGAGTATATTTTGGTATGTGTGACAGTTGCAGTGTGTATGAGTTGCAGTGTGTTTCAGTGTGTGTGACTGTTGCTGTGTGTGTGAGTTGCAGAGTATATTTTGGTATGTGTGACAGTTGCAGTGTGTATGAGTTGCAGTGTGTTTCAGTGTGTGTGACTGTTGCTGTGTGTGTGAGTTGCAGAGTATATTTTGGTATGTGTGACAGTTGCAGTGTGTATGAGTTGCAGTGTGTTTCAGTGTGTGTGACTGTTGCGGTGTGTGTGTGAGAGAGCACGCTGGTTCTAAGCCTGGCTGATGCAGGGCCTCCCTCTCCCCAGCCCAGCACTGCAGTGTGGGAGCAGGGACTGGAGTGTGTGTGTGAGTTGCCGAGTGTATTTTGGTATGTGTGACAGTTGCAGTATGTGTGAGTTGCAGTGTGTGTTTCGGTGTATGTAACCGTTGTGGTGTGCATGTGTGTTTTGGTGTGTGTGACAGTTGCACTGTGTGTGTGTTTTGGTGTGTGACTGTTGCGGTGTGTGTGTGAGAGCATATTGCTGCCGAGCCCTCCCTCTCCCCAGCCCAGCACTGCAGTGTGCAACGGTCTGTGCAACAGTTGCGGTGTGTGTGAGTGTGTGTGTGTGTGTGTGTGAGTTGCGCTGTTTGTGTGTGTGTGGGTGTGCGTGTGAGTGAGTTGCGGTGTGTGTGTTGCAGTGTGTGTGTGTGCATGTGAGTTGCGGTGTGTGTGTGTGTGTGTGTGTGTGTGTGTGTGTGAGACAGTTGCAATGTGTGTGTGTGTATGAGTTGCGGTGTGTGTGAGTGAGTGTGTGAGAGAGTTGCAGTGTGTGTGCATGTGAGTTGTGGTGTGTGTGAAAGAGAGTTGCAGTGTGTGTGTGCGTGTGAGTGTGTGAAAGCGTGCTGACACTGAGCCTGGCTGACGCAGGCCCTCCCTCTCCCCGGTGCAGGGGGGGACGGTCGCTTCGACGTGGACCGAAAGAGCGGCCACATTAAGACCACAGGCCTGCCGCTCCAGCGCGACCGGGAGTACCTGCTGACCGTGGTGGCTGCTGATAGGCTGGGGAGCCGCGGCCCACCCGCTGTGCTGTCTGTGGTGGCGGGAGCCAGACCGCCGCAGTTCAGCAACAGCTCCTACACCATCTCTATACCCGAGAGTACCCCCGAGGGCCAGCCGTGAGTACCACACACACACTCACTGTACATACACACACACACAGTATACATACGTACACACACACACACACACACTCACTGTACATACACACACACTCAGACACACAGTATACATACACACACACACACACACACACACACACTCTCACACACACACACACACACAGTATACATACATACACACACACTCAGACACACAGTATACATACACACACACACACACACACACACACTCTCTCACACACACACACACACACAGTATACATACATACACACACACTCAGACACACAGTATACATACACGCACACACACACACTCACACACCCACAGTATACATACACACACACACACACTCACATACACACACACTCACAGTATACATACATACACACACACAGTATACACACACACACACACATTCACACACACAGTATAAATACACACACACACACTCACATACACACAGTATACATACACACACGCACACACACACACACACACACAGTATACATACACACACACACACACACCGTACACACACAGTATACATACACATACACACACACACACACACACACACACACACACACACAATATACAGACACCCACAGAGTACATGCGCACACACACAAACACACCCACACACACACAAAACTGTTACCAGACTTATTTGAAAGGGATCTCAGCCCATATTCACAGCACACCACCAGAGCACAAAATGTCAGGTTCAGACTTGCCTCATTGTCCGTGGTCCGCTAGCGATAAGGGGCTAATTCCATCTGGGCCTGTAATCGCTCAAACGGGCCATGTCAGGCAGCTCGATGCTCCCGATCTGATCCGATCTGGCCCTGACAGAAGCGGACAGCCTGCTGACCTGGCCCATCCTGGAGGACGGCCCGCCCCTGCGCTGTCCGCTCGCAGCACGGCCCTCTGGGATCGGTCAGCGTTCGCATACACAAACCTGGGAAAGACACTAAGAGTTCCACATAAAGAAATGGCAGACTCAGCATAACTGCCATAAACATAATTGCGCGTAAAGTATTCTGAAGGGTAAAATAGTATACAGTGTACAGTTCCTTTCACATGTGATGTCCTGATCCGGTCCATGGATTGGTATCAGTTCTCAACCACCATATTTTAACTATCCGGACTACTCTATTAAATATATTTTTGTATAGCGCTTTTCACAAAAGGCTGTCACAGAGACGCATTACAGAGAATTAAACATATCAGCCCTAAGCCCCCAAATAGCATATGATGACTACTTAAATGCCTGATCAGAATCCGGTCCTCTCAGGCACTGCTGCGCTTAAAAATGCATATTCATTCTCGCCTGTGGCAAAGCTTTGATTAGTGTTTTGATGGGGACACCTGGGGGAGGAACCCAGCTGGCCTCAGGAAGCGGTGTTGGTGGACCAGTAGGGGGCAGTCTTTCTTCTGGGTCTAGCCAAAAAAAGGCCCCAGAGCAACGATGGGGACACTGCGCTGTAGGAGGTGCCACATTTCAGATGTGACATTAAGCCTGACTCAGTGCACGTATTACGAAGGCGCTTGGTGGACAAGTTGGCTCAAAATGGCCTCACCCAGGCAGGTTCGACAGCGCGTACGAAGCGGGCGACGAACACGGAAATATGCAAAATCCTGCAATCCCGCACTTTAATCTGGGATTGTGCTGATCTGTAATTTAAACACTGCTCGTGTGTTAACCGGCTGGTCTGTCCATCAGTTCAGGATTTGGTCCTCCACCCACCACCCTCACTCATTTAGCAGAGCTTTTGATGGTCCGGCGGTCGCAATCAATGTGAGCCGCAACTATCAATTAGTGAAGTGTGGGTCTATCACCCCCCCCCCCCCCCCAGTGTGAAAGCACTCAGGGATAAGAGGTGCTGTTCAGACACTCCAATCAGCCTTCTGCATTGTTCCCTACTGGAAAAAAGGGTTCAAGCTAGCTTTTGAAACAGCTGGTAGATTGCTGATCAGTTCAGACCAGCTCCACACTCAACATGGTTTGACCAGCTCAAGCTATGTTTTGAAACAGCTGGTAGATGGCACTTTAAAGCTTGATTTTTCAGCAGGGCAAAGCTTATTGTTCAATACTTAGCAGTTATGCCTTATTGATTGTGATTGGCTGATCATCAGCAGCTGCTGTCCAATGAGTGAAGGCCATGGCTGGTCACAAAATCTCAAAGAATGGTCATACCCGCCAGTTAACACACTATCAGTGTGGCACGGCTTAAAATGAGTAATTGTGGGAAAGTTGCACATTCCTGTGTTTAGATTTTGCCGTCTATTAAGTGAAACAATAAGCAGGGATACAATCTGATCTCAGAAATATATATACATATATATATTTTTTTTTACTTTTTCAAAATCGCACCAAGTATGCCAGCAATTATCAGTAACCATGGAAACACACGCACTTTATGCAATTTCATAAAAATAAATACACTTAATGCTCGCATTCTGACAGCAGTACAAATAGGCCGCAGTGTAATTCCGATAATGTTGATTCAACCGCTGACACAATTATTGTGTCCATACGTCTGTGCTCGCGAATAGCGTGCATCTATACCGCAGCTTTAAGAATGAAAGATTTCTGTAACTACGCAGATATTGTGGTCTTGCGTGCAGTCATGAATTATTCAGAGCTGTGGGTAACAGATAGAAGTGAGGGTCCTTATATCGCCGTGGCATGTAGTTATTGTACACTGCGTAACAGAATCGCCTCTATTGTTTCTAATCTCAGCGAGGGAAAAATCAATATCTTACACCCCCTGGTGACTTTGAACAATGACTTTTATTGAGCAATTAAGTTGATAAATGAAACTAAGGGAATGTATTCCAACTAAGTTGGCAAAAGAGGATTTTGCATGGTATATACACTCAGAGAGCACTTTATTAGGTATTTATTTATTAGATTTTTTTAGACTTATTAAGTCTTCTGCTGCTGTAGCCTATCCACTTAAAGGTTTGACACGTTGTGTGTTCTGAGATGCTCTTCTGCTTACCACTGTTGTAATGTGTGGTTATTTGCTTTACTGTCAACTTCGACCAGTCTGGCCCTTTTCCTCTGACCTCTGCCCGCAGAACTGCTGCTCACTGAGTATCAGTTCTGATACTCAGTGATACAGTTATTTTTCGCACAATTCTCTGCAAAATTTAGAGACTGTTGTGGGTGAAAATCCCATGAGATCGGCAATTACAGAAATACTCAAATCAGCCTCTCTGGCTCAAACAATCGTTCCATGGTCAAAGTCACTTAGATCACCTTTTTTCCCCATTGTGCTGGTTAATGTGAACATTAACTGAAACTCCTGACCCCGCATGATTTGCAGCGCTGTCACACGATTGGCTGATTAGATAATCACATGAATAAGTATGTGTAGCGTTGTTCCTAAAAAAGTGCTCAGTGAGTGTATTACACGTCATATTTAATATTTAATATAACCTATAACCTATACATTCTTGCATTCCACTGCATTCAGTTGTAGGAAATGAGGGATTCAAATATCGATTGATTGAAAATATTGGCATATACTCTATCTGTCGGTTTGTATATGGTGATTATATCATTGTAAGGTATATGTTTCATTTGTATTTTAAATGCATAGAGTAAATGTGCCGCTCACTTGTTGTTGAGTAAGTGGAATCTATAAGTCAAGTCATCATTTAAACGATGTCTTTAAATGAATGATGATAAATAAATGGTTACTTGACTTGACTTGAATCGATATGTGCACAATATGTTGGGAACACGCTGGTGCTTCAAGTTCAAAGCAATTACCTGTAAGAGCAAACAGTACCATGGCCGCGTCACCCTCAGCTGCTTTTTAAAAGTATTTTTCAGTTCAGTCGCTGTCTCCCTTAGCAACTGCTAAGTGGTGTGTGTGTGTGTGGTGTGTGTTTGTATGTGTGTGTGTGTGTGTGTGTCACAGCTTCCTGGTGGCCCCTGCCCTGTCCTTCCAGAAGCAGCCGCTGAGCTACAGCCTGCTCATCAATCCCAGCAGCCTCTTCTCCATCCAGCCGGAGACGGGCGAGTTCAGCCTGACCCGGGCCATCGACTACGAGAGCGACCAGCACCGGTACCTGCTGCTGGTGCGGGCCAGCGAGAGCCAGGACTCTCTGAGCAGTGCTGCTGAGGTGAGTCACTGCTCAACTCAACCAATCACCTGAGCCAATCAGGCACCTCACTCACCTGAGCCAATCAGCTGTCCCATTGACCTGAGCCAATCAGGCACCTCACTCACCTGAGCCAATCCACTGTCCTACTCACCTGAGCCAATCCGCTGTCCCACTCACCTGAGCTAATCAGGCACCTCACTCACCTGAGCCAATCCGCTGTCCCACTCACCTGAGCCAATCAGGTGTCCCGTTCACTCGAGCTGTCCTGCGCACCTGAGCCAATCAGGCCTTATACTCACCTGAGCCAATCAGGCCTTATACTCACCTGAGCCAATCAGGCATCTTTGAGCCAATCAGGTGTTTCACTCACCTGAGCCAATCAGCTGTCCCACTCACCTGACCATTCAGATGTCCTACTCACCTGAGCCAATCAGGTGACCAGTGTGGGTTAAGGGAGGAGGAAGGAGAGGGATTGTCTATAGCAATTGGCAGCAGATCACTAGTATATTGTCAACACACATTGACGGTAAGCTGAATTGGAATATGACCACAATATTCCAATTCAGAGTAAAATAATTATTGAAATATGTTTTTATTTTCACAGAAAAATTTCACTAATCCACATGCAGAGTTGTGTAGTATATGCACATGAAGGGCTTTTCATCAGCTCTGTGTGAGCTCGAGCTCTGGGCTTTCTGAACAGAAAAGGAGAAAGAGGCTAAAAGAAAGCATAATTTCACTAGACCGTTCCCACAGAGTGGGGGACAGAGA
This sequence comes from Conger conger, assembly GCF_963514075.1. Taxonomy (NCBI): domain Eukaryota; kingdom Metazoa; phylum Chordata; class Actinopteri; order Anguilliformes; family Congridae; genus Conger; species Conger conger. The sequence continues at coordinate 44,751,453 of NC_083765.1, read as the reverse complement.
AAAAAGAGTTTTATTGGCGCGTGGTGAACATTACATTTGGAGCGGCGGATGCGTTTAATCTCGGTCCGGGGCCGGAGGTGAGGTCTCGCCGGGCCGTCAGCAGGGTCTCTCCAGGCCGAGGTTGTTGACCCCTCTGGACATGGGAGGTGGGGGTAGAGCAGGAAAATTAAAAACAAAGACTAAAACACCAAGGTATCGATGCGGAGGAGAAGGTTCAGATGAGGCTGCATACGCCTCGGAGTCGGTTAGACTCTCCCTAATCCCCTGCTCAGCGCTCCGCTGGTCTCCCCTGGCCCCAGGCTGGGCTGTAGATCACAGAGCCAGAGGCTGTGCAGATGGGGCGGGGAGGCATCTGGAGCAGGAGGGCCCGGCTTTCCCTAACCGCTGTCGAAGCCCTCCGAACCGTTCAGAGGGACCCAGACGAGGACACCGGCAGCTGTCCCCCAAATCTGTCCTCATGCCTCGGAGTGGAAGGAGGTCTGCGGGGACTGGGGTGCCCAGGCTGGGCTGGGGGTGCCTTCAGCAGCCGGTCACATCCTCGTCATCGTCAGCTTGTTGGAGACCCACTCTCATGGCTCACGGTGGCCTCCTCTCTCTCGGGGGGGGGATCCATCAGGACGAAAAAACGGCTTTCTTTATTTCCCGCCCGGCGGTTATAGCCTGTTTATTCCAGAGCTCCAGCCGCGAGCCCATTAGACCTCGCCCAGACCCGCCACCATCTGTGCGGTGAAGGTGTGGAGAACACCACCGCTGCCACTTAAGCCCCAGATTGATGCTTTCTTTCACTCAAAGTGTGCCAGGGAGCAAGACGGATTATGTCCCTGGAACTCATGTTTCCTTTTTACTTATTTATTTTATTCTTTATGAGTCCCTGTCTCCATGGCGGCAGGGTAGGCTGATGGGTTCGATTTACTTTGTGGCATAGTGAGCTGAGATGTTGTTTTCCTGTTCCCCCCGGAGCAGTCGTGACCTCTGACCCCCCTGGCGGTTGGTACAGCTACAGGGCCTATATCCACAGCAAAGTGAGCCAGACCCCCCGATCCCCCGACCTCCTGCAAATTCAGCTAACTCTCTGCTCAGGGAGGAAATGCAAAGCAGGCATCCGCCATTTTGGCTCTGAAGGGCCAGAGCCTTCCAGGACCGCTGCAATGTTTTAATTAGAAATTGATTATTTCCTGGAACACGCGGGGTCACTTGGCTACTCCGGTCGATTTAATGACTTCATTTAAGCAAATCAGTGCCTCTGGGCAGTGATACCTGCGGAACTTAGCCCTGCTCAGTCACACTTCACATCAGGTGTCTAATCCTTAAGCCTTAATCAAGATGGTGGATAATGCCTCCCTTACCATGGTATTAACATACTGTATGTGTAAAAGACTGATAATCGCCTACGGGGAGAGTTAAACATTATCATGTATCGCGGTGTCACTTTTGGCTGAGAACCTTAGATAAAAAAGATAAAAGGCAAAACAGTAAAGGTTAAAACTGAAACTGTCCTCAAGCTGAACACCCTAACTTGGATATCATGAGTTGTGTAGGGGTCCTCGCACGGGACTCCAAATTATGTAGGGTCCTCGCACGGGCCGCCAAATAACGCAGGGATTTTACTCTCTACGAAACCGGGGCGCCAGTTAAACGTTGTGTAGCAGTATAACTGCAAAAAGTAATCAGTCTCATAAAATTACTATTATCAGAAATATCTAACCACAAATTTAGTATTTTAATTAATAATTAAAGTAACCAATATTAATGATTAAACATACCGATAACCTGAAGGTTGGAAGTTCTTCGAAAGACTGCTTTAACTCGGCTCTCATGTCTATGTGATTCCAAAACGGACACCGGGGTTTAATAAAATATATTTATTAAACAAACATACAAACACATAACAGATAAACTAACGGGAAGTTAGTAAGGAAATTTAGTTGGGTAAATTAGTAGGTTACGTTAGGGCGTGTATGTGTGTGTGTGGGCGCGCGCGAGCGCGCGTGTCGCTTGAACAAAGGAAAGGTGGGAGTAGCTAGCTTGAGTAAGCTAGAGTTCTGGATATGGTAATGAGTTAGAGTTAGCTGTGAGATGGGACTACTTGAGTAGTTTTACTCTATATATGCGCAAAAGACGGCGAATCAATTCACGTACATATATATGTAGCTAACCAAACACATTTCAATAGTAGGATGGTAAATATAGAAACACAGATTCACGAAAACAGTTATGACTAAACTAAACACTGGCTATGCCTGAATGTTTGTTCTCTTACTGAGTCCATACGCATTGGATCCAAAAGACGTGCTGTCCTTATAGGAGCCACGATGGTGCTGTGAATGCGTGTCCTGGAGAGATGCGCAGGCTGGGGCGTCTTAGCCGCGCGCTGTCGTCTGGTCCACTCGGTTGCTGGAAGGATGTTCGCTTGTCCCTTTTCCGGGTGGAAAAGTTCGTTGCTGTTGTTCGATGGTGAGCTTTGCAGGAGTAAACTGATGTAGCGTTCCGTGTACACCAGTTTCCACTCGCTATAGGCCACGAAGTTACCGCAAGGTAACTGGGTGTGTCCGTAGGCCTGGTAGTGCGCTGTGCAGCATTCAGCCTCTGTCCGAGTCTCGGAGCAGATGAGCTGAAGCGAATGGCCAAAAAGGGTGCGTCGAAGAGAAGAAGCAGAAGAGGCAGAAGAAGCAGAAGAGCCAGAAGAGAGATCCCAAGAACGTGTCTTGCTCTTATACGGGACCGTTTATTGCTCCCGCCATTACGGGATTGGCTGAACCAAGTTAGACGTCATTCGTGGTGGACGTCGCAGAATTTTCCTGTGGGAATGTGGAAGTTGTAGTCCCTACATCCCCCCTGTGGTCTCAGGATGCGGCTGAAGCCAGTGTTCCTCGAGAGCACAAAAGTCAGTTCACAGTCCACAGGTCAAGTACATTGGGTCGGTAACACAGTTCACAATTGACTGACAAACATCCAGGCATTTATCAACAATTAACTAAACTGGTCTAAAACACATGATACAAACAATGTGAAACACTAAGGTCGAACAGTGAATACATTGTCACAAAACATGAGAAACCTTGGTGAAAGGGTTAGTCGTTTTGTTAGTTCAGGTGTTTTGTTAGTTATTGGATGGTGTCCAGAAGGTGGAGCACCAACAGGAATGACCCAGCCATGAAAATGTTCAGATGATGTAGGGGTCTAGGATGGAGAGGCTGTAGCCTTTTTGGAAGTCTTGTTCAGACTGACCAATTGTTCTAGTCCCTACAGTCAGGTTGCTGATGAGGGTTGTCATCTGAAATATGTGGGGGCATTTTCAAATTAGGGCAGCTTTCTGTATCCAAGCTTAACCTTATGGCTGTGTCATCAGGAAGGAAATGGAGAGGTGGTCTCATTTCTAAATGATGTGGTAAGCTCACAAGTGGTCTTGTCTTGCTTGGGGAAGAGGTGGAGTAAGGCACACTGGGGTGTGGCAATATACTTGTAAAGATTACACTGTAGTTTCTACATGCAATACTTTACGATGGTTCAGTAGGTGTAGAAAGAAGCAATGAACGTTTACGAGTTATAACAGGTGTCGGATTTAACTCTACAGTACCTACTTACGATCTGCGTTTGCTGCTGCTACATGCAAATCTAAGTGGCTGCTATAAACTACCAGTTTATTTTGCCACCCCCCTTTGGTAGGAAAGGTGTGCAAAAGAAAGTGGTCAAAGCTTCAGCTGGGAGTCTGCCTGTGAGGAGACCACGGCTATAGATCAGTCTTATTCAACGTCTTTTGATGGAGGTTGAACAAGACCAGATAGCTCTTTGGAGTGGTTACTCAAGGCATACACACTACTGAACAAAGGTTAGAGGCTTTAGTTGTCCTCAGAGGAACTGAAGAAGCTCTCTTCAGACAAGGTATCTTCCCTATCAGAGTCATGCTGGTGACTCTGAGGCTTGGGCCTACCGGGTCGGTCTTCTCTCCAATTCCGGCTGGAATCAGAGTGTGAGAAGCGACCACGGTGGCTCTTAACCGGGAACTTACTCACATGCCGTTGTTTTGAGCCATTAGATTTTAATGGGGCAACTTGGGAAGTGCCGGCGGGCTTGGTTGGAACAACGTGCTTAGCTGTTTCCAATACTTCGTTCCTGGGCACAATCCTTAAAGTGTCCCAGACCATTTGGGCTTCATTTCTTAATTCAAGGGCTGAGTGTTGGCCCCTTGAAAACAGTGAAACATGTCGTACCTTTTCTCGATCGGTTGCCCTGGGCAGATCCGAGAGACAGTAGTCAACTTCCCTCAAGTAACTCTGAATGTTAAATTCGGAGTCCTTCGGGTCAAATGTGTGGACATACTTCGCCATGGCCTCTAGCTCCTCAAAGCGAAGACCATGTGAAGTTGCACTAGTCTGCCTGTTTGGAGAAGGAGAGCCTGAAATCACATTTGAATGTGAATGCGTTTCATGCGGAGCTCGACGTCCTCGGTTTGGTTTAGAGGGTGGAGCTACAAAACTGTCATTCTCACAATGGTTGGCAGAAGATGAATTGTCGCTGTCAGTGTACTGTACAGAGCTGTCACCTATCCTCTCAGTTATAAAGGGAAAGCTAGCGGGATTAGCGTTGCTTTTTGTGTGCCCAATTAATAACGTTAGATCTCCTCTACCGTGTCCACGGGAGGGTTCCCTGACCTCCTCACGAGAGGGGTGGGCATGGAAGGTGCAGTCCTGTACTTGCCTGACTGTTTCTCCCTTGCGGAGATGGACCACCGTTGGGATGGAGTCCCCCCTTTCCCTCTCCAGGGAAGAGGTGGGCAAACCATTGCATGGGTGGTCAACAGCACTGCAATCTGAGGAGACTGACGAGTCTCCATCAGAGCAAGCTGTGGAACCGGGATCTGACAAACCCGAATCAATTTGTGACCCCCCTTCCCCCGCCTTGTGGTGTAAGGAGGAAGCAGGAGAAGCTGGAGTTGGGCAAGCCTGAGAAAGCAGGCTTACAGAAGAGAGTGGATGTGGTAGCTTGTGGCATCCACTCTTCAACTGAAATAATTCCTCTCTGTAGGAACAAAGATCTGATTCGGCTGAATGCAGATCACGCAAGTATTATACTGCTTTCTTGCCAACAGTTTGAAGCTCAAGTAAAACACTGGTGTGTTGTCCTTTGAGGTATGCCATCTCTGATTTTAAGTTTTTGTTGCTCTGAAGAGCAAGACTAATCTGTCTGGCAAAATTCAAGACCAGACAACTTAGAATTGGGTCTTTTGACTGGGTGGGGGAGTGACCTTTCTCGTTGATTAAGGAGAACATTTATTTCCTACAATCAGTGAGGTTCATCTGATTCAGGAAAGCTACGTAGCCAGGTGCTAAACCTTGGGCTAAAAAGGAAAGGTACTCATCAATAGATATGGGTTCCATATCTCACGCCAAATAAAGCTAAAAGCTGAATCAGTAACTTAAGAGGGTACTCTTGAAGTTAACTATTTCACAAGGGCCTTGAGCTCCTAAAAGTTGGCAATGAATTGTTCACCAAAATCACAATCCAACATACAAGTTGTGATGAAGGATAAAGAATTTAAAACGCTCTTTGAATATTCTCTAACTATAGTACAAGGTAGCTATAGCATCACACAGGGACTCGAGTTGCACTAGCGGTACTGCAATGCAACAACAGCAAAATAAACAAACATATGGCGGATATTCAGACCGTAAAATAGGAACTGTGATGCTGATCACATTAATCCTAAATACCAGAATGTGATTGGTTGAAATTACAATTAAATTTGGATTTAAATGTCAAATTCAATTAATTATTAAAATTACTTTGACAAAGTAATTATAATTAATAATACAGTGCGGCTAATAATACTATTATTGATAATACGTATTATACCGGAAGGTAAATGCCAATCAACAAACTACCGTGTAAGATTACGAATGTAATGCCACAATGTTACACGAGGGGGCAGTATATTGAGAAAGCGGCTCATGCAGGCTTTCAAAAATGGTACAAGGGTGACATCCTCGCACGGGCCGCCAAATAACGCAGGGATTTTACTCTCTACGAAACCGGGGCGCCAGTTAAACGTTGTGTAGCAGTATAACTGCAAAAAGTAATCAGTCTCATAAAATTACTATTATCAGAAATATCTAACCACAAATTTAGTATTTTAATTAATAATTAAAGTAACCAATATTAATGATTAAACATACCGATAACCTGAAGGTTGGAAGTTCTTCGAAAGACTGCTTTAACATGTCTATGTGATTCCAAAACGGACACCGGGGTTTAATAAAATATATTTATTAAACAAACATACAAACACATAACAGATAAACTAACGGGAAGTTAGTAAGGAAATTTAGTTGGGTAAATTAGTAGGTTACGTTAGGGCGTGTATGTGTGTGTGTGGGCGCGCGCGAGCGCGCGTGTCGCTTGAACAAAGGAAAGGTGGGAGTAGCTAGCTTGAGTAAGCTAGAGTTCTGGATATGGTAATGAGTTAGAGTTAGCTGTGAGATGGGACTACTTGAGTAGTTTTACTCTATATATGCGCAAAAGACGGCGAATCAATTCACGTACATATATATGTAGCTAACCAAACACATTTCAATAGTAGGATGGTAAATATAGAAACACAGATTCACGAAAACAGTTAAGACTAAACTAAACACTGGCTATGCCTGAATGTTTGTTCTCTTACTGAGTCCATACGCATTGGATCCAAAAGACGTGCTATCCTTATAGGAGCCACGATGGTGCTGTGAATGCGTGTCCTGGAGAGATGCGCAGGCTGGGGCGTCTTAGCCGCGCGCTGTCGTCTGGTCCACTCGGTTGCTGGAAGGATGTTCGCTTGTCCCTTTTCCGGGTGGAAAAGTTTGTTGCTGTTGTTCGATGGTGAGCTTTGCAGGAGTAAACTGATGTAGCGTTCCGCGTACACCAGTTTCCACTCGCTATAGGCCACGAAGTTACCGCAAGGTAACTGGGTGTGTCCGTAGGCCTGGTAGTGCGCTGTGCAGCATTCAGCCTCTGTCCGAGTCTCGGAGCAGATGAGCTGAAGCGAATGGCCAAAAAGGGTGCGTCGAAGAGAAGAAGCAGAAGAGGCAGAAGAAGCAGAAGAGCCAGAAGAGAGATCCCAAGAACGTGTCTTGCTCTTATACGGGACCGTTTATTGCTCCCGCCATTACGGGATTGGCTGAACCAAGTTAGACGTCATTCGTGGTGGACGTCGCAGAATTTTCCTGTGGGAATGTGGAAGTTGTAGTCCCTACAGTTGTTTAAATGTTTTTCATCTTGGTTGGTGGTTTTTTGGGTGCTTGAACCTCTTTCAATCCCCAAGTTGGAATGTGTAATAATGTTCATGCTGCGAAGGTTCAGCAAGACATCTGTTTGCACAGTCAAGCAAGCTCCCTGCTCTGAAACACATCTCATCTGCTGATCATGTCCTATTACCCTGTGGTCTCACACAGACGTGAGTCGGAGGAATACTCTTCATATATATAACCCACAGACTTGCAGGCACCCAGTCGACCAGCGAGATTGCTTGTGGTGGCACAGTGGTGTAGCGGATAACAACACAGCAAGAAGGTCCTGGGTTCAAATCCTGGCCCGGGCCCTGGTGTGGAGTTTGTATGTTCTCCCCGTGGGTTTCCTCCGGGTACTCCGGTCTCCTCCCATAGTCCAAAGACATGCAGGTTAGACTACTCAAGGACAACATTTGCTCAGGAGCTAAGAGAGGTTGTTCGGCAGTCAAAAAGTTCCCAGTTCAAGCCCCGGATCTGGGTGTCAAAGTGTCCCTGAGCAAGACACCAAATTGCTCCCAAAGAGCTGATTGGTGCCTTGCATGGCAGCCTTTCACCATTGCAGTGTGAGTGAATGGGAGAATGAGAAACATTATTTATAAGGCACTTTGGATAAGAGGGCTGTATACGTGCATTTCACTCATTATAAATGTAAAAAAATGTTCCTGGTAAAAAGCTGGCAGAAACCATCCCATCCCTGGGTGATAATAGAGCCAGAGGCAGCACTGCTGGTCCCAGTGCGCCGATACCACACCACGGGGGTGTCATCCGTGCCCTGGAGCAGTACCTTAGCAAAACTAACTGCCTAGCAGCCGGAAATCTCCCTTTCAAAAGTATTTTCCTTTAAAGCAACGAAACACTTGTATGTGTAATGTCACAAGTAAGATTTTACACAATATGGGCAACAGCAGCTGTTGCTGGATTATGAAAATGATATGAGGTGTCAGTGTAGCCATTATGTGTCACTCATGATGACTTTGGTAATAGTACATGGAGACAGAGAAAGTATATAGCTAAAACTATATAGCTCACCAATTCAGCCCTCACAATTGTTGTCAGTTATTGACTAAACCAACAATACTAAGAGAGCGAGAGACAGAGGAAAAACACAGAGACAGAGGCATAAAGAGATGGATAGGACAGTAGAAGAAGTGAAGGAGACTGTAGAGAGAACTAGAGGATGAAAGAGGGTGGATATGGATAGAAGTAGCTAGACAGAGAGAGAGAATGCGAAATGAGAGAGAGAGAGGTGGAATGAATTCACACCGCCTCCACTGAAATCATGTCAGTTCTATTTCCTCCTCATGTTAATCCGGAAACCCTCCAGCACGAGGCAGCAGCCAGAGACGGGCTGCCAGTGTGCATAGCCGCGAAAGGGCAATCTTACCCAAGCTGCTCCACTCGCACCACCAAATCCTCCCCCTGACAAAACGCCAGAGACGATTACCTTGGGAAAATCCCCCTCTTATCGCCCCTCTCTCTCCGGGCCCAGACAATTAGAAACATTAATGCCTTCTGATCCCCTCTTTCTACCTCCCTCCCTCCCTCTCTCTCCCTCCCTCCTCTCCGTCTTCATCGAACAGGTCAGAGTGATGATCACGGATGAGAACGACTGCGTCCCTGAGTTCCTGCAGTCAATATACAGCAAAGATGGCGTCCCGGAAACAGTAACCACGGCAACCTCTCTGCTGCAAGGTCAGTGGCTTCAGCTGAGATCTTCATGTTGCTGCAGTTGACCTTACTGGGGTCCTGTGTACTCTCTTGGGCTCCATGATGACATCTTATGTATATTTTGAGAGTTTCTTTTGTGCTACTGGTACTGTTGACAATATAACTGTTGACAAATCCTAGCATACGCTAACTTACTCTTGTGCTTTGGTGATGTTGCATGGAGACTCATTGCTGTGGGAATGTCGTTAGCCTAGCATACACTTACTTACTGTAGTGCTTTTGTGTGTGCATGGAGACTTGCTGCTGTGGGAATGTCATTAGCCTAGCATACACTAACTTACTCTAGTGCTTTAGTGATGTTGCATGGATACTCACTGGGGTGGGAATGTCGTTAGCCTGGCATCATTAATGAGATGGAGGTAGGCCTACTTCTGTTTCTCTAACATTGGTTGTTGCTTTGAATAAAGGCATCTTCTAAATTAGCATAATGTAATGTAATGTAGCATTGGTCATGCAGTTAGTTTGCCTCTAAATATTTTATGGCATGAAATATGTCCCTCAACGAATCCCTAGCGTAAAATGCCTGAACATTAAATGAGTATAACCATGATATTGAGAGTGTTATGGTCATTAATTAACGTGCCTAGTCACCAAACCAAAAAATGGAAAAATCTAATTAAAGAAGAAACAACAAAAAAGCACAGAGAATAATAGAAAAACTACTTTGTACATTCTATACCCATACAATGCATCAATATTGCTGTTCTTTTTTATGCAAACTCGTGTAGGTTACAGAATAGTGATTCAATACTAAGTACAAGCACTTTTGGCTCGTCCAGCACACACGTACAATGTCTCTGTAAAACACAATATCCTTCTTAAGTGCCCCATGTTATTGTTTAAATTGTAAAATGTGAAGGGCACTTCACATTCCGTTCACATTTGTGGAGAATACCTTCTCATCCCCAATGTGATTCCTTCACTTCTGCTTTCCCACTGTAGCAAAAGTCCTACCTTGTTTCAGTAAAGAAAGGTGCCAGATAGTCCAAGATTTCTCTCATTTCTTCAAAGTTTAATTCCCAAGAGCTAAGACAGAACGATGTGTTATCACCTTACAGGCCAGCAGAAGATGGCCTCCCCCTCTATAGACTGTTTCCACCAGAGATTTCTTCCCATCGGGGAGTTTTTCCTCACCTGTTTGAGGCTTTGAGTTTTTGCCTCTTGTACTTGCTATCTAGAGGGTTCAGGCCTGGTGTTTGGCCTTCTTCTTTCGCCTTTCTGCTTCTCTGCAAAGCGTCTTTGTGACAGTCTTCGGTAAAAAAGTGCTGTACGAATAAAAATGACAAAAAAGAAAATTGAATGGAGCAAGAGGGCTCCAGAAAACACATGCCCTTTAAAACGGGGGGGGGGGGGGGGGGGGGGAGGAATCTCATCTACCATGGAAACAAGATGTCAGCCAATTCCACAATGGCAGGTATTAAAAAGGGACGGTAAAAACCAAGGACCTGCGTCTGGTGTGCTTATACACACGAGGTGCTAAAAGGCATGTGACTGCCTCTCGACAACAGCAATCACTTAGCGAGGACCACACTGCATATTTAGCATGGCTGTAGGATTATTCATTCATAACTGCCGACACAGGGGAAAGAAAATATTTAAGCTCATGATGCAGATTTAATCAGTTCATGTTTAAAATGTAATATACACTGAATATGTAATAAAAAAAAAACACATTAAAACATTTGTTTGTACTGTGATGGCATTACTGTGGGGGAGGTAGAGCTTTTCCACTTTCACTGGACTTCCTTATACAAAGTCGTCTGAGTAAATAAGATTCTGTTCGGGAACCTTTACATGTAATCTAGCCTTTTGAGTTGAGCCTTGATACAGCGCCTTAATTCTGTGACACTGTAAAATTGAACAGGACACCAAACCCAAAGAAAGATGAGAGATTCCTGAATACTAAAATATTCTATCAGAATATCAGAGTGTTTTTTTTTATATTTTCAGTTAATACATCTGCAATGAACTTTAATGTAATCACTGTCCAGTATCTGCAATACACTTAGTGGTTATGGTACATTACTGGGACCCACAAGGTCGGTGGTTTGATCCCCCATGTAGCCACAATAAGATCCGCGCAGCCATTGGGCCCTTGACCATTAACCATGGCATTGTTCCAGGCAAGAATTGTCTCCTGCTTGGTCTAATCAACTGTAAGTCGCTTTGTATAAAAGTGTCAGCCAAATGACATGTAATATTATATCATTGTATAAATGTGTGTTTCCATTTTAACACTTAGTTTTTGTGTTTAGTTTATTAGGTCTAGAGCTGTATTCATTTGAAAAATGTGTCTATGTACAGCAGACATGCTGAATCCTTGGCACGCTGAAAGAAATGATCTTACTAAGGTTTTAAATTTTGTATTTTAAACTGTCAAGAGTATTTTCCAACACGCTCCTTTGAAGGGCCTTTATTAATTATTATGCTAAGCCTTCATAAGCCTGACAAAACACATTCATAATGGGATTTATGTATTTTTATAACGGTATTCCAAATGAGACACAGTGCTATTCTGCCATCAATGCCTTGAATTATATTTCTGTGACAGTTTAATGTGGAGTGTTATGTCCGTTGGCATAAATATTAGTACAGTGCTCATACAGGCATTATGCAGCATTTATAAATGCTTTATACAGTTTTAAAGGGTCCGTGTTTCCAAGTATTTAGTTTGGCTAGGCTAGTGCTATGTCTTTGTGCTCAGACTACATTTAGATTTTTCTTTATTGTTTATTGCTCCTGATGGCTTCTGTCTTTGGTGAAAAATCTGTGAGAGGTCTGTGAATGCCATCTAGGCATTCTGGTGAATACCCCGTTGGTTGAAAAGTGTAAGATTTCTATTTTACTAGATTATAGCTAATGTATATCTTGGGTAAAACCTGCACTATACTGGGTTATACCAGCAGGGTATATCACAAAGCAGGATAATTGAATTACCCAGAACAGCTCTTTTTAGCCCATGGTAACTTATTATTCAAAATAATAAAGACAATTTTCTTCCGTTATTATTATTGAAAGGAAACCTGGTTTATTTTGAATCACATTTCTTTCATTCTGGCTCTGCAAGGCCCTTCCTCAGAATATCGTTTGGACGAACGTGACTGGGCACATGTGTTTGTTTTCAACTGCATTACAAGCAGTGGTCCCTGGATATTCCTGGCGTAACTACACACTCTGTGGCTGCAAGCAGGCAACCTCAGGCCCTGAGACCTTCTCAATTATCAACCACTTTGCTCTGGGAACAGCCAGGGACGTGGCCCCCAAGCCAAACACTGACATCTGCGGCCCCCGGGGACTGAGGCCCTTCACTCTGTGTTTACAGATTTCAGAAAGGGCCAATGCCGTCGCCAAGGAGATGCACAAGCAATGGATGCTTGAATTTCACCCTTTCAACAGTAATCTTTTGTTTAGTTTTTTTTAGCCTGTGTGCAGCAGCTCCGTTGCTTTCAAGCTCCATAAACAATAATGTTTTTTAGATAAATTTTTTACAATTATTTCCCAACACAAACACGAAAAATACGAAATGACATATACATACACACACACATAAACACACCCTTAGTATCCCCACTCCCCACAGGTCCCATCTACCTACCCCTTCAGAATCATAACAGTCACTCCATCCAAACTCCAAGTTTTGTCTGGTTAAGAACACATTTGTGATCTTACACCTTAAAGGGCTCATGACTGGTTTAATGATAGATTGTTCAATTGTTTTTTAAAAAACAGTGTGATATTCTCACAGTGTCTCCTTATAAATATATAAGGAGGCACGTGTTCTGTCTCATGAACACAGGTGAAATTTGCCACCTGCTTCTCAGCGGCTAATTCGGGAGCTGAGGAGGGCTGCTTGCGTCATTTACATTTAACTCAACTCATTTACATTTAACATTTTAGTCATTTGGCAGACGTTTTTAATCCAAAGCGACCTACAAGTGCAGAGGTTCTTCAGCAAGTTAAAACCACTAGTACAGCATGAAGAGATAGTCATCGTAAGTGTCATTTATTTAATCTTTTTTTATTAAGGGTTAGGGTTAGACAAGAGGGATATCGGAAGGGGGGGGGGGGGGGGGGAATCAGGAGAGAGGACTAAGGTATAGTTTGAAAAGGTGTGTTTTTAATCTGCGTGTAAATAGGGGGAGGGATTCTGCTGTCCTGGCAGTGGTAGGCAAGTCATTCCACCACTGAGGAACCAGAACGAGAAACAGGTGTGAAGGTGCCTGGCGCTCGTAGTGAGGGGAGCGGTCAGACTCATGTAGTGGCTGGAGAGGAGGCGGGGCCGCGTTGTGACCGCTGACGTGTGTTCGCCTCCCGCAGTGTCCGCCAGTGACTGTGACTCGGACCTGAACGCGGAGCTGACCTACCACACCCTGAGCGCCGACTTCAGCGTGTCCGCCCATGGCACCGTGTTCCCCGCCCGCCCGCTGGACTACGAGCGGCCTAACCACCTGTACGAGTTTGTGGTGATGGCCGTGGACAAGGGCGAGGTCCCCCGCACCGGGACCACCACCGTGCGCGTGCGCATGTCCAACGTCAACGATGAGCCGCCCGAGTTCTCCCAGAGCATGTGAGTGCCCTGCGTCTTCGTCAATGTGTCTTTTAATACAGCCATCATCATCATCATCATCATCATCATCTCACTTATCATTATATCATCATTATTATCATTATTATTATCACTGCCATCATTTAAATTATCAACGTCATCATCCCCATTATCATCATCATCATCATTATTACCATCATCATCATCATAGTCACTACCATCATTCATACTATCATCATCATCATCATTATCATCATCATAAATCATCTTCATCATCATTATCTATATCATCATAATCATCCATCATCATTTATTATTGATCGATCATCTATCTATCATTCATCCATCCATCCATCCATCCATCTCTTTACCATTGACCATAAACATCACAATCATTTTTATATTTGTCATCTTGGTCATCATCTCTTATACCATCATCCTGATCATTATCATCATCAACACCATCATCATAATACATAAAAATCTATTATGTTTATAAAAGTAATATTTTCTGATCGGTTTCCAGTTTCTTCTCCAGTTCACCCAAACCAAAGGCTCACATTTCACCAGGCTCATATAAATTTACCGGAACCCTTCTTTTCACTCTAATTGCTGCATCCATTTTACCGCAGCGATGCCTCAACGCCGGGGCCTCTTCTCCCCAGCCCCTGGCAGAGCTGCCCAGTGCTGATGCCTGAAGAGAATGCTAAAAAAGTGCTTCTTAACAGGGGGTGTCAGGGAGCTGCCAGGGGGGGCCTTCAGATGATAGAATGTTACTAAAAGCTTCAATCACAAAACATCAAGACATAACAAATTATTCAGCAAAATAAATAACATAAAGCAAGCAATTAACAGTAGAGTATATAAAATATAATAACCTTTTTAGTTTCTGTAGATGTCATGCTCATATGTTTGCTTTGAATGGGGAAAATTTAATAAAGTGGCAAATTTTGTAAAAGCACTTTCATGCTGTGTTCGGGTTAGAGGGAATAAGCTAGACTAACTGCACTGGAGTGTGAACAGATGGAGTTGCAACGATGGCAGACAGGAGTTTCATGTCTCCTCTTGGGGGGTGGGGGTGGAAAGGGGTGGAATATTTCTACTTATGTGGGGGTGGAGGCAGAAAGGTTGAGAACCTGCACAGTTAGGGGGCTGCAGAACACTCGCATCCAACGAACAAATAGCAAATAGCCCCCCTTCCATATTACATCACTACTCCAACTCTCCGCTGTAATTAGCAGGACAAACCACCCACTAGCTCTTTGATTTGATTAAAATAATGATTCAGATAAATTGTTTGAAACAACAAACAGAACTTTATTGTCTTCCTTCCTGAACTCTGGTCTTGTGTATGTGATGTGTGTGCCTGCTATAGTGGCATACCTAAGTGAAATATTCCTACTTCTCAAAGACCTTTTTCACAGCAAGCATGAGTAGGAGTGCTGCATATGCATACATTATATGTATTTATGTATTATTTCTGCATCTGTATTTCTGTATGCCTGTATGCTTATTATCTGTGTATTGTGGACACAATATTCATAATGTTGGGTATAACAGCATGAGAGAATTATGGATAATATTGGCAGTATTAGTGATGCTGATTGTAAATGTATTGTGGATACTATTAGCAGTAGTAGTAATAGCCGGGTGACTGTATTGCAGACAGTTCTGACAGTATTGGAAGTATTAATAGTAATTCAGGGTGACTATTGTAAATACCTCTGACACTATTGGCAGTATTTGTAGTAATACATGGTGACTGTACTGCTGGTGGTTCTGACAGTATTGGCAGTATTAGTAGTAATACAGGTGACTGTATTGTAGATTTGCATGATATTACATGTTATTTATCTGACGCTTTTATCCAAAGCTAATTCTAGTTGATTAGATTAGGCAGGGGACAATCTCCCCTGGAGCGATATGGGGTGATGTATCTTTTGTATTTTCTTTTATCACCTTCATTCATACTTTCTCTGATCTCCTTTTTGTCCTTTCTTTCTCTCTCTTTCTCTTTCACCCTTATCTTTTCTCTGACCATACTTTCTCAGATTACTTTCTCACCAATCTTATTCTTACTTCGCCTGCCTCAACTCTCCCTCCCTCCATCTGCCCGGAATTTCCTGTTCACTCCCTTGTGTCCTTTCCTCTTCCTCATCCTCCTCTCTTTCCACACCCATCCTGTGATGATGATGATGTAGTTTCTCTGCATGGCTGCATTCTCTGTCCTCCCTCCCCCAAACAGCTGACCTCTCCCACAATCCCTTGCTGTTGCCCAACCTTTCCCCCCCCCCATCCCTGTCTCCATCCAATCGGAACCAACCTTGGCCGAAACATCATCTTCATCAGCGATGCTGTCTTCCTGCTTCGTTCTTCTGGATGATTCTGTGACATCTTCTTTTGTTTTTTATTCTTTTCTTTCTGCGGTGTTGGGTTGTTTCCTCTCTTGTTTTTTTTGTTTTGTTTTGTTTTGTTTCCCCAGCAGAACTGCACTGGCCCTTGACGTTTTTTAATTGGCCGATTTTCTGGCAGCTAGCTCTGCAGATTGGTGAGGCAGGCTCGTTCGGCCATGTCTTTGTTTTTTTCCCATAAGAGCACAAGTGTGGGAGTGTGTGTTTGTGTGTGTGTGTGTATGTGTGTGTGTGCATGTGTGTGTGTGAGTGTGTGTGTTTGTGTGTGTGTGTGTGCGTGTGTGTGTGTGCATGTGTGCGCGTTTGCACGTGCATGTGTGTGTGTGTGTTTGTGTGTGTGCGTGCATGCGTGCGTGTGTGTGTGTGTGTTTGGGGGACTGGGGGTGGAAAGGGCGGCTGCTTGGGATGTAGGCAGTGACCAGAACAGGGGTTCAAGAGGGAGGGGGGGGGGCAAGGAGAGTGAGGGAGAGAAAGGAGGGGGGAGAGGGAGAGAGAGACAGAGAGGGCCCTCTAGGGGTTTGAGGGGTTTGAGGGGTTCGAGGGTACATATACAACATTATTCCCCTTCTGCAGACAGCAGTGTCTTACGGCTGTCTCTCAATGGCTGATGACTGTACAGCAACAGGATTTCCTGCGACTGCAGTGGGTAGTCTTCAACCCCCCATGGCGTAGCGTATAGATCGTGTCTAATTTGAGCGAAACCTTTCTGACCGTAATTGATGAACCTGGGATTTCAGCTGGGCTATTTTGTCCTGTTGGTTTAAAGCAAAGCTGTTTGTTTGTTTGTTTGTCTCCGTGTTTGAGTAATACAGGAAACGAGGTCCTGTCACTCTGTGGATTTGCTTCTTTTTTAAAAACACATCATTATTGAAATGATTTGCTGGCTTTAGCCAGAGTAATAGGGAAATTAAAGCCATTAAAGGAAACATCTTCAATCATGTGTGCAGCTGTGTCGAGCTATTGACATTGCAACCAACATGAGTTATGTAATTCAGAAAAGAAAAAAAAAGAAAAATGTACTGTTGTTCTTGACTGTGTTGATTGTCTTTTCTAAGCTCCGTTCTTTTATGTCATTAGCGTTTTCAGTAAATACCGTATATCCATTATCTCGTGGCGGATGATGTTACCCTCGTAGAAAAGAGGAAATGATGTGGAAAGCACGTCGTGTCTTTGCGAGATTACCGAGACTAAGGCTCTCTTGCGAGGTGGCAGCAGGCCGGTTTGCTCATGCTCGGGCGGAGAGGGGGGTGTTCGGGCTTCAGAACCGCGGTTTGGGTTTGGCTGGTTCTGGAAGGTTCCGGGGCTCCCGCGTGATTCCCTCAGGAGTCCCGCGACAGCTCACCTGTCGCAGGGTGGGCGGGGGGGCCTGGCGTGGTTAACAGAGGGATGTCCCTGACAGACTGCAGGGTCACCGTCGCCGTGTTCGTTGGCAGACATGGGCGAGGGGTGACAGGGGCAGAGGTGGGGGATTACTAATTACCCATCCCAATGACCCGCCAGTCTGGAACACAGCAGGTGTAACGGCAGTACTGACAAGTCAATCTTCACTCTCACTCGCTGCCCTCTCTGTCTCTCTCTCCCTCTCCCCCCTCCTCTCTCTCTCTCTCTCTCACTCTCCCTGCCCCCTCGCTCTCTTTCTCTCTCTTTCCCTCACCCCCTCTCTCTTTCTCACTCTCTCCCTCCCCCCTCCTCTCTCTCTCACTCTCCCTGCCCCCCTCCCTCTCTTTCTCTCTCTCCCTCCCCCCCTCTCTCTCTCCCTCACCCCCTCTCTCTTTCTCTCTCTCCCCCCCCCCTCTCTCTCTCTCTCTCTCTTTCTCTCTCTTTGTGCCATGAGCGGGATTTCACTTTCTGTCTCTGTCAGGCCCCCTCACAGTTCAATGGGAGGTTTGATTGACAGACGGGCAGCCTGACGTGGCGCAGAAGCCTGTTGCCGTGGAGACGTCGGCGCGTCTGGCCCAGCTGGCAGTCTGAGGTGGAGTGACGGCTCTCTGTGTGATTACGCCGCTGGTTCCCCGATCCGAATTAACTGATTTAGATACCCCCGCACAAACGACACGGATGTGTGATGAGAAAACCGCTCCCATAAGTCAGAGCTGATATCTGCGATTCCCGGGTGAAGATGATAAAATGGCTTAGAGCCTGAGCACGTCTCAAGACTGTTAAATATACAGTAGTGCCATTGATGAGAATGTTTTTCAGAAGTTTAAGCCAGAGTGTAATGGCACATGTATACATGTGTCTGTTTGTATGTCTGTTTGTAGAGTATGTGTGCACATATGTAGGTGTGTATATGTACAAGTCATTTGGGGCATGTGTTATATCATGATCATTACAGCTTGTTGCAGTGGGACAAAAGCTCATTCCAGCTTATCACAGCTGAGGAAGAGCTCATTACAGCTTATCACAGCTGAGGAAGAGCTCATTCCAGCTTATCACAGCTGAGGAAGAGCTCATTACAGCTTCTTACAGCTGAGAAAGGAGCTTGTTACAGCTTGTTATAATTGAGACAAAAGCTTGTTACAGCTTGTTACAGTTGAGACAAGAGCTCATTGCAGCTTGTTACAGCTGAGAAAGGAGCTTGTTACAGCTTGTTACAGCTGAGACAAGAGCTTGTTACAGCTTGGTATAGTTGAAACAGGAGGATATTACAGCTGAGTCATGTCCGAAACAGCCTCCTAACTGTGTCCTCAAAATATATTTTTTCATTAACGTGAACTAAACATACTCTTTACTTACATCATCACGACTCATACTTTTTTGCCGACTGAACATCTCAATAAGCAAGTAAGCTTTTCCAAACATGGCCCTGATCCCGTTACAGCTGGAGGGTGATGTCATAGCTCCGGCCCTTGGCTTGGCAGGGGGGCCGGGGGGGCAAAAGCCAAACCTGACCGGCTTCATTAATGTCCAGTGGCAGCTGCTTGACTGTGAAAACATGCCCTGTCCAGTGATAGACGGTCACAGTGCCCTCAGAGTGAGGGGATGAGTGACCCCACGCTAGCGTGCAGCGCTAACGGC
Source organism: Conger conger (assembly GCF_963514075.1). Classification (NCBI taxonomy): domain Eukaryota; kingdom Metazoa; phylum Chordata; class Actinopteri; order Anguilliformes; family Congridae; genus Conger; species Conger conger. Next base: position 44,732,488 of record NC_083765.1, on the reverse strand, counting down.
ACTCCAGTCCGTTTATTCAGTGATATATATGCACCTTTTATTCTTAATTTTATTCAGTGTGCATGGCTGGTGTGTCTGTGTGCCCTCGAGTGTGTATGTGTTTTCAGTCTCTTGGTGTGAAGAAAATAAATATGTTATGTGTAAATAATTATGTGTGGATGTTGTGTGTCTGTATGTTTACTTTAGAGAGGGGTGTTTCATGAACCTGAAGGCTACATCTTCCCATATATCAGTACATATTAATGTGTGCATACCAGTGTGTGTGTGTGTGTGTGTGTTTGTATATAGGTGTGAGAGAGTGTGCGTCTGTGTTTATATGCAGTACGTGTATGTGTTTTCACGCGTTTGTGTGTATTTGTGTTCAGTGTGCTGTGTGAGAGCTTGTGTCTGGACTGTGTGTGTACGTGTGTATTAGCAGACGGTGTGCATACGTGTGCGTTGGGGGTGCCTCAGCAGTAGTGTTGTCATTCACCATGGTGGGGAGGACGAGGTCATGACCTGCCCTGGACTGCAGGCTCCCTCCCCTGGTGCATGCTGGGAAGGGATTGCTTTTGGGGACGTCAGGTGTCTTCTTCACCTCCATGGAGACGCATTCCATGCTGTTTCGTATGTGCGAGCTGCCAGCTAGTCTGCTTCTACGCCGTGTTTTGACTCGGTGTTTGGCTTTCAAGCTGCGTCTAGCCGAACGGCACTCTATTTTCCATCACAGAAGAATTTCCCTTCATACTGCAGAACCGTGTTTACACAAACCAGAGGCTCTGGACATTTTATATTGTTTGTTGAGACTTAATAAATACATTCCTCATCATTCATTAAGCACCGGCCTTTTTTGTAAACAGTAATTTGAGAACAGGCAGTGTTAATGAACTGGCAACTTAAAGATTTGACATTAGGTTAATCTCAATAATGAAAAGTCATTATTGCTCGTTTGGTTTGTGGGCGGTAGCCTGTTTGGTCTATAAACACTGGCTGCTGATTTCTCTGGTTCTGCTCCTGCTTCCTGTTCTCAGGCAAAGGGAGCGGTATTGTTTTTAAGGTTGTCTCTGTGTCCACAGCTATCGGACCTTCGTCTCCGAGGATGCCGGCCCCAACACCTTGGTTGCCACAGTGTTGGCCAAGGACCCCGACGGAGATGGAATCGCTTACAAGATCACGTCGGGCAACGAGGAGGGCAACTTTGTAATCGACAGCCAGAAAGGTTTGTTTTTTTGCTACCTCCATCCCTCCCTCCATCTCTCCCTCCGTCTCTGCATCTGTCTCTCCCTCTATCCCTCTTTCCTGCCCCTTATCCTCCTCCTCCTTGTCCGTCTCCTTCATTTTAAATCTGCACGAGACCTCTCACATCTTGTGAACCCTTCAGATAATCTGGGAAGCTCAGATAATGTCACCCCAACCGTGTGGGGTAATTACTCTTCCTCCTTGTCCTTTCAGCTTCTCTCCAATATTCATCTGGTTTGAGGCATTTGCAGAAATTCCTCCGTTCATTTGGCCACTAGTTAGCATGTGCTAACTCCCTGATTTAAGCCTTTAAACAATGTTAAACACCACTGTCCTCTGTGTGTGGAATATTTCAGCGCTTATACATAGGGTCGTAAGTCTTTCAAGACCTGCAAAAGTATTACTTGTGACTCAATCCTGAGGCACCACTTCACAATTCAACAACACATAATTTCAACAGCAGGGATTATACGATTGCGGACCAATTGCAGACCATCTACAGTCAGTACACTTCAACGCCATGGGTGTCCGAAAGTGTAGTGCAGGTTAAGCCTGATGATCTCATTCAACTAATCAAGGTCTTGACTGGAGACCGCAGTAGTGTAATTTCCAGAAAAACTCAAGGATGGCAAAAGAATGACTGAAGAGTACAGAGGTGGAGAAACTATGCATAAAACAACTGAATTTGAGTTCATACAAACTAGGCCAAGAAGCCAGGGGGCGGCAATTGCCATCCCCTGGAACCCCAAATGACACCCCTGGGACAACATGTTAAGTGATGTGTCATAGTGCTGGGCTAGATTATTAGCTTATCCTCAATGTCCTTCTTTTATAAGACTGGGCACCCCTGTGGCATTTGAGTGATTAGCTCAGATGATTAAGGTGGTAATTACTGACAAAGTGTTGATTACTAAACACACTTGCAACCTGGTGTCGGAGGATGGAACTACAGGTGTAAAAAGATAAACAATTTGGGACAAATCGTGGCCCTAATGTGAAATGAATAATTATGTTTGCTGTGTGACTCACAAACGGTGGTTTGCGTGTGTTCGTCAGACTGCGGGTTGGTCAGAAGGTGGGGGTTCTCAGTTGAAGCGATAACCAGTTGATTTGGGCTCTACGGTTGTTGGGTGGGAGAGGGGGATGACAGCAGTGTGAAAGTCAGCACTAACTCATTAGTATGGAGCGTAAAAACGCCTGCGAGTGCAAGCCGGAACAACGGCAGAAGGTGTCCTGACCAGCCACCAATCAGATAATTTACGGTTAAACACCTTGAACTCGACGTATGCCATCGCCACCCATCGCTATGCCGGTTTAACCAGCTCGGAAACTGAGCTGGTCAAGCAAGTCATGAAGCTAGTTTAGCTGGGTATGAGCTGGTCAGCCAGCTAGTGCTGGTAGCTTGTTTGAGCTTTTCTCAAAACATAGCTTGAACTGTCAAACTGGTCTGAACTGGTCAATCAGATAAAAAATGTTGAGCTTGGAGCTGGTCTGAAATATTCAACCTGTTACCAACTGTTTCAAAGGCTTGAGCTGTTTTTTTCCAGCAGGATAAGCAAAACATGTCATTCTTTATTCATAAATGAACATTATATTGTGTATGCAGAAGGAGATGAACTGATTAAAGTGTCAATTAACCTCTGTCACCCGTTCTGAATAACATCCGTGTGTATTATGACGCATGACAGGGTGCAACAGGTGCTCTGCAGATCCAGCTTATACGTGTGGAGGCTCCAAACATCTGCTTGTTGTGTGTCTGTTGTCACCTCCCAGGGGAGTGAAATTGGCTCAGGCGGTAAGAGCAGTCGTCTGGCAGTCGGAGGGATGCCTGTTCGATGCTGTCGAAGTGTCCCTGAGCAAAATGCCTAACCCCCAACACGTAGCCTAGGTGGTATAGGCTACGTGTCCCCAGGTTTAGGTTGTATAGGCTATGTGTCCCCAGGTTTAGGTGGTATAATCTGGGTGTCCATATTTAGGTGGTATAGGCTGGGTACCCCAGGTTTAGGTTGTATAGGCTGGGTGCCTCAGGTTTAGGTGGTATAGAATGGGTGTCTGGGTGCCTCAGGTTTAGGTGGTATAGCCTGGGTGCCTGCATGCCTCAGGTTTAGGTGGTATAGGCTGGGTGTCCATGTTTAGGTGGTATAGGCTGGGTGTCCATGTTTAGGTGGTATAGCCTGGGTGCCTCAGGTTTAGGTGGTATAGTCTGGGTGTCCAGGTTTAGGTGGTATAAGCTGGGTGCCCCAGGTATAAGTGGTGTAGGCTGGGTGCCTGGGTGCCTCAGGTTTAGGTGGTATAGGCTACGTGTCCCCGGGTTTAGGTGGTATAGGCTACGTGTCCCCAGGTTTAGGTGGTATAGGCTACGTGTCCCCAGGTTTAGGTGGTATAGGCTTGTGTCCCCAGGTTTAGGTGGTATAGTCTGGGTGTCCAGGTTTAGGTGTTATAGACTGGGCTTGCTTCAGCCCGTTATTCTGGCTTAATTAAGGCTATGCACACATGCTGGCTCATTAGACCACTGAGAAGCGCTTTCCCTCGCTCCGAAGCTCGCGCCTGTCAATAACCTCATATGAAATAAATGGCCCGGCTAATTAATTCATTAAGAGCAGGCGCCGTCATGAAATCCTGAAAATGGATTAGCTCCACTTGTTGACACCGGGCTATAACATTTGTCCCTCGCTAACGACCCTAACTGATTGGTGGCTGAATTGCCTTTGAAGCCGAGTATCGGTGTTCGGCGCCCGGCGGAAGAATCAACGCGGGGCTCGCCAGGCGACCGCGCCGGCGTCACCTTTACGCCGCCAGAGCGCCGGAGATAAAACCGTGGGCCAGTAATAGGATGTGGAATCCCGTTCTGATGGATCGGAAGAGGGTCCGGGGAGACGGTAAATCAATATCGAAGCGGCAGCTGACAGTAGCCGCTCAGACACGCTCCTCTCTCCACTCATTTGCCGCCGTGATAAAGGTGGACTTCGGGTGCAAAGGCTTCCTCTGCGATTACGCTACGAGTGGATAGACACGGTGGGTGTCCGGGCCTGCCAAAGGAGAGCGTGGCGTGTGTGTATGTGTGTGTTTGTGAATGTTTGTGTGTGTGTGTGTGTAACTGTGTGTCTGTGTGTGCTTTTCCTCTCGCAACATGTGTAGTAGGGCTGGCTTGGCTAGTTTGCTAGGAAAGCGAAGGCTCGTAGCAGCTTACCGCCACAAATGCTCCCAGATGATGTAACCCTCAAATTCAAAAGAACGTTGTTGCCCTTGGCTAGAGGCGGTTTTGTCTTTAGCTGACTGGTAATGCTTTCGTTCAACAAATATGTGGATGAGTGAGAGGCCGGGGTTCAAATCCCACCTCGGACTTAGACACTCTCTGTGTCTCGTGGCACATGCATTGCTGAAACATTTAACAGCACTTTCACAAAGTTTTAGGCATTCCAGTTAAGGCTACTTACAGGACTGAGGTTTTAATTCTGTGAAATATATATATATATATATATATACCTGATCATAATAAAGGCCTCTTCTCGTTGCCGTGGCGACCTGTGTCAAAGCCTTTCAGTCGCCACCCCAACCAGCTGGGCAACGCAGTCGTGCCATTGGCTGGGTGCGCTATGTGAACAGACTCACAGCCCCGCCCCCCTGAGTCCCTGCATCCCCGGGCAACACTTCAGCCAATCAGATGCCACCCTGCTGTCTGAATCAGCACTGGTGCTGTTAGCATTTATTACTAGACTATGTGACGAATCACTACGCTGTCAAAACATGTTGCTTTTGCAGAACCTGCTTCTCACTGTGTGCTTATATATATATTATACTGTATATATATATGAATTCATATCATTTGATGTGCTTGGGGCTGGAGCAGCAGATGGATAATTACTCTTTTTTTGCTCTGCATCTCATCTGGAGCCCGCACGGAAAACATTCCCTGGGTCTAATGCTTGATGTTCCTGGAATAAATGAATGGCTAAGTGGTGAGACATTTATAAGGCAGCCCTTCGTGTTCCTGTAGTGCGTTTCCTCCTCTTTCTGCAGTCTGTGACTTATATAACCGCCAGGCCCGCTAACCCCCTACTCACATACACACGCATACACACGCACACACACACACACACGCATACACACGCACACACACATACATGCATTCACATGCTCACACACGCATGCATACACACGCTCACACACACATGCATACACACACAGTGCTGCACCCACAGTTCTGTCATACACTCAGGGCAGGGCTCCATCACATTTGTCCTTGACTTAAGAAATGCGAGTGTGTTTCTCCCCTCCCCTCGTAGATACAATTTGGCAAGCCGGTACCAATTAAGTTAATGTTTCGCGATTGCTCAACTGGCCAAACTGGCCAAACCAAGGCTTGCGTGTAATTGGGGGTCAAAGTTAAGGGTAAGTGCAGATTGAATGCAGGCTCTAGGTATCTGCAGATGGGATCGACTCAAGCAAGGACTCAGGGAAAGCCAGTGCAGAAATGTCTGAGAGTGTCCTTAAATTCCCTGCAAAAACTCCTTTCCTTTATTTCCTTTAACTTCCCTCATAGAAAAATAGAAAACATTGACCCACCTCCCCCCCACTATCTTATTTCCCCTTATAACACCAGCATGTACACAGTACAGTGCAGTTATATTTCTCCCCTTAAGGCGAGTAGATTGGTCTGCTGTGGATTACAGAGAAATGGACGACTGACAGACACAATCTAAGACGCACGTAATGACTTACAGACACTAAGACACTAAGACACATGTAACGAAATACAGACACTAAGACACATGTAACGACATACAGACACTTAGACACATGTAAGGACATACAGACACTAAGACACATGTAAGGACATACAGACACTAAGACACATGTAACGACATACAGACACTAAGACACATGTAACAACATACAGACACTGACACATGTAACAACATACAGACACTAAGACACATGTAACAACATGCAGGCATACAGACACTAAGACACATGTAACAACATACAGACACTGACACATGTAACAACATACAGACACTAAGACACATGTAACAACATGCAGACATACAGACACTAAGACGCATGTAACAACATACAGACACTAAGACACATGTACTTTAAAATGGCTCAAATAAAACTAAAAACAGTAAAGAGACAGATACAGCTGGGTCAGAGTCAGATGAGGTGCCATCCTCGGCTGAAGGTTACATGTGAAAGGGCAGCACTGTACCGTCCTCAGTCATTGTCTGTAGCGTTTACCTGACGGGGAGAAAACACAGCTCCGCACGGTCAGGCTGTCTGTCCAACCACAGAGGAAACACAACCTGTGACGAGAGCCTGACTGACAGCTGACCTTAAATCAGAAAGAGGGGTCCCGGGCCTGTCTCTGTGTGTTTTCATTAACCGGGGGATTGATCATGTTCCTGTCTGAACCCTCCGCAGAGCAGCCGGGTCCTGCAGGGCTTTCCGCTTTCATTTTGGGGCTGGGGGGGGGGGGTGAGGGTTATGGAAAGGGCGAGTCGTCATGTTCGTTCAGGAGAGGGGGAGAGGAGAGGGGGAGAGGGGGAGAGGAGGAGAGGGGGAGAGGAGAGGAGGAGAGGGGGAAAGGAGAGGGGGAGAGGGGGAGAGGAGGAGAGGAGGAGAGGGGGAAAGGAGAGGAGAGGGGGAGAGGAGGAGAGGGGGAGAGGTGGAGAGGAGAGGAGAGGGGGAGAGGAGAGGGGGAGAGGGGGAGAGGAGAGGGGGAGAGGTAGAGGTGGGAGAGGAGAGGGGGAGAGGGGGAGAGGAGAGGAGAGGGGGAGAGGAGAGGAGGAGAGGGGGAGAGGAGAGGGGCAGAGGAGGAGAGGGGAGAGGGGGAGAGGGGGAGAGGGGGAGAGGAGAGGAGAGGGGGAGAGGAGAGGAGAGGGGGAGAGGGGGAGAGGAGAGGGGGAGAGGGGGAGGTGGGAGGCAGGCTGCAGGGTTGGGGCCGCTCTCATCACCGCGGTCTCGTTGGTGTGGCTTCGCGTCGCCCGTCGCCCTCCGAGCGGGATTCGGAAACGAGGCGTGCGCCCTTCAGATCGGCCCCCGCGTTCAGGTTCCCCACTTATCCGTGTGTTCGGGGAGTTATGGAGCGTGTCCCCTGCCCACACGCCCGAGGCGAGAGAGGTACGTAACGGAATACAAAGAGCCGAATTACACTGCAAAACAGAGGACGGGAGCTCTCTGCCCGCAATAACACACACACACAAAAACCAAAAAATAAAAGTCGCATCCAAGGCAACTGTCGTCAAGGGGACCAGGGCAGGAGTTACAGGAAGTTGAGGAGGAGGAGGAGGAGGTGGGGGGAGGAAGCGGACGCTCTCTGGAAACGTGGCCCGCTGCGCTCATCCCTCAGTCTGTCTCTTCCTCTTTCAACGTGTCTCCTTCATTTCATCTTTCATTCCCTGTCATTCCGCGCATCTCCTCTCTCTCTCCCTTCCTTCCTCTCGCGCCGTCAGTTAATCTCTCCCCGCTTTCATTTGCTTGTCCTGCGCCCCTCTTTTTTATCTCCCGTTTTCATTCTCATATCTTTGTAGCCGCGCCTATCAATTCCGCATACCTCCATTACGGTGGCAAACGGGGTATTCAGAATGCCAAAGAATCCTGGACTTTACAGAGAGCGGGAGAGAGCACGATCCCCCGGGCTACACGGGCCGCGGTGGTGTGTGTATGAGTGATACATACCTATTAGCGCCGCACGGCTCTCTCAGAGCCTGTTTGACTCTGAGAAGTGGGCCTTTTTGGGCAGAAGTGGAGGGAAAGTAGAGGAAATCCAGCACAGGTGTGCAGGCGTGTCCTTTGCCGCGATTAACCGGATTTCTCTCATCACTGCGGTTCTCTGGGAATCCCGAAAAAGGCTCCTTTTCAAGCCCCGCGAGGTACGCCGCCGTCAGTGTCCCCAGCTCCGTAATCCCGCCTCCTTCTGCAGCTCTCCCGACTCGATGCGCAAAACAGGCGGACGGCAGCGACTCATTTAAAAAATCTATACCCATAAGCCCCTGTTGTCTTTGCCCACTCTTCTGGTGCCTCCCAATATTCCCAAAAAATGTATCCTCCTCTGCTCCACTCATCTTCTCCCCCCATACTTCAGGACATGAAGAAGAAGATAAACTCTATTGAACCCTGTAGGGTAGTTTGTCCTCTGTGTTTGACCCATCCTAGTTACTTAGGAGCAGTGGGCAGCCACTGTAAGGGGTTATGGGCCTTGATCAAGAGCGAAACATTTGTGCTACACTGGGGCTTGAACCACCAACCTTCTGGGTCCCGTTCCTGTTGTGGTGGAAAGGAGGGTACGTTTATCGAGTATTGGGACACAACCTTACTGCTCCCGCCACAGGGGCCTGATTCAGATGAACGCAGAGCTGTGACTGGCCGGTGACCGATGGCTTTGCAGGTCTGATTCTGACAAACGCAGAGCCGTGATTGGCTGATTCGTTTTGCAGGTCTGATTCGGACAGATGCAGAGCCGTGATTGGCTGATTGGTTTTGCAGATCTGATTCTGACAAACGCTGAGCTGTGATTGGCTGGTGACCGATGGCTGATTGGTTTTGCAGGTCTGATCCGGCTCCGGTCCAGCCCTCCTCCCAGACTGCAGGGATTGGAGTACATCCTCAATGTCACAGCGACCGATGACAACGCATCGGGCGGGCCACACCCACTCTCCTCCGTCGCCCAGGTGATCGTTGGCGTGGACGACGTCAACAACAACAAGCCCGTGTTCGAAAAGGTGAGATCTGGCCCTACCTGTTCACTTTCTCACTAGATCTTATTCTTTCACTTTTTCATCCATTCTCTCTCTCCCTCTCTCATTTCTTAGTCTGTCTGTCCTCATCATGTTTCTTCCTTCTTCTCCATCTTTCTTTTTTCTTTCCTCCTGCTACTCTCTCTCTCTCCCTCATCTCTCTTTCTCTTGCCTTTGTCTCTCTCAGTGGACGAGCGATTGGCTGACAGATCATGTTTATTTCCAGCGTATCTGAGGGCTTTCTGTGGAGCTTTTGAAATTATTGCAGATTGCCGATATCTCTCTTTTTTGTTTGGAGAGGCCTCAGTTGGGGAATGAGCTGGATCTGAATGAACTCTTCTGGCCTTGTAGATAGCAGGAGTGTCTGCTTTGTTGAAATGACTCTGCAAATCGCATGTCTTCTGGGGAATTTGCTCTGCACATATTTCTTCGCTTAACTCTTTCAGGGGGTTGCTGGAAGAGAAAGCGCATATTATTTTCTAAGGATGTTCTAAAGTGGATGGTTAAAGAGGTGCAAGGGTTCTTTACCATATATCACACTTATGTTCTAAATAAAAGAAAACATTGTATGAAATGATGTATAGAGGGGAATTTTATCCCATGAGAATGAATGCAAATTAGCGAGGCTATGTTCCAATGTATAGTTTTACATCCTCTTAGGGCGGATAACGAGCCATTAAACATATATGTCATTATATTTAATTATTCTTAGACACTAGCGCACTTCCTCTTGGGTATAGTCACGCTCTTAACACCTGACCCGCATTCTTCACCGATTTCGCGGTGGGAACATGGTGTTTATACCGGGCAGTGTACTTATCTTGTGTGAAGAGAAATCGCTTTAGTGGAGACTCAAAAGTTTTACTCAGCCATGCATATGGAATGTGCAGTGCCAGTTGCAGCCACAGCCCTTTCAAACACACACATGCACGCAAATACACACACACAGACACACACAGTTTTTTTTGTTGTTTTATTGTTTTCCTATTTGTGGCCACTTGAGCCCTGTTTCTTTCAATATTGAGGAAACACTGCTACAACCTTGCCCCCTTGACGGGCGTAAGGAGATGGAGATGCCTTCTTCAAGATTCAGGATTCTCCAAATCAGGGGCGCTCGTATGCAGCGATCCTCCTTGCCGAGTCCGTCCCCCCGCCATCAGAGCGGCTGGCCAATCATACCGCTCCCTCAGGTGCCGGCCGCGCCCAGGCACGGACCCCGGTCCTCGGTGTGCGACTTCACCAAACAGCAGCGCGACGCGTTAGCCCCGCGCCACTGCGGGGGATTTCAGTGCGGACAGCTTTAAACCTATATATCAAAGCAGTGTTCTTTAAGTGTCGCGCGTAGATGATCTATGACCGGTCGGCATGGTGTTTGCGCATAAAAGACACACATCTGAGAAAGACTTCCAGAGTGGGCTGACTGAAGAAAGGAAGTTGGTGCACACTGAAGACAAACAGCAGAGAACAGACCTGTTCAGACGCTCAGGCTTTCGTCAATTAGACAGGAAACTGACGTTTTGACGTCACCCGAGTTACTTGTACATTCCGAAGAGCCCTTATACATAACCGAGTGGCCAATTAAAAAATGTAGCTTCATGTTCACTTGAAAAAAGGAAAACCAAAAACATCTAAACAAAACAATTATGGGTCTCTAGGGACGCTGGTTCACACACACACACACACACACACACACACACACACACACACACACACACACACACAATGCAACAGAAAAGGAATTCATGTTGTCTTTGCTGATTGGATCTGCTTCCGTGCATCTCTGAGTCTCGAGGGCAGGGGGTTGGGTGGGGGGCACGAGATGCAGAGCCAAGGCGAGGTGCTGGGAGAGAGGGAGGGAGAGAGAGGGAGAGAAGGAGGGAGGTATGGGAGAGAGGGAGGGAGAGAGAGGGAGAGAAGGAGGGAGGTATGGAAGAGAGGGAGGGAGAGAGAGAAGAAGAGAGGTATGGAAGACAAGGAGGGAGGGAGAGAGAGAAGGAGGGAGGTATGGAAGAGAGGGAGGGAGAGAGAGAGTGAGAGAAGGAGGGGGATATGGAAGAGAGGGAGGGAGTGAGACAGGTAAGTGAGAGAGAGAGGGAGAATACAGGATAGAGGGAGAGAGGGAGGGAGAGAGAGAATGGGTGAGAGGGAGGGAGAGAGAGAGGTAACAGAGAGGGTGAGGGAGAGAAAGAGAGGCCGAGAGAGGTAGGGAGGGAGAATAAGGAGGGATTATGACCGTTAAGGGCTCAGCCCCTGATTACCGTGTCTCATCTGTAAGTGTGATCACGTCGGGCCCGCAGTCCTGCTCTTATCAGACCTCCCGCCTCCCACTACCGCCCTGGGCCAATTCTACATCATCTCCCAGGACGAACCGAGAGGGAGAGTAAGAAAGAGGGAGAGGGAGAGCGAGAGGAGAGAGAGGAGAGAGATAGGAGGGAGAGAGAAACCACCCAGATGAAATAGAAGGCACAAAACATGTTATCTGCTCAGCTTGTAAATATAATTACAGTGAATCGTCACTATAGTCTATTTCTTGTTTTTTCCCCCTTTTTACTTGCTTTTACTTGCTGTATTTCTGTGTGTTTTTTATGTAATGCTTTGGCAATATTTATTTGGAAACATGTATGTATTTCATGCCAATAAAGCATATTGAATTGAAATTGAATTGAATTGCAAGCGAGAAATTGTGAGAAAAGAGAGAGAGAGAGTGGGAGACAGAGGGAGTTAGAAAGGCGAGAGGGAAGGAGTGAGAGAGACGCAGAGGCAGAGAGAGAGAGAGAGAGAGAGAGAGGTGACTGAGCTGTATGCTACATATTGTAATCACTGAATTGGAGACATGCAACAGTCCCCTGTTCCCATAATGCTGTGCTCTCCAGTGCCTGGCAGTCCCGTTCAGTGTGCCAAATCTGGGAGCTAAGGGGCTCGGTGGAGCACCTCCTAATTGAGTCTGAGAGATGGCTGCCTGCCCAGAGCCATACCCCCCCCCCTAAAAAACAACCCCCTTCCATTACGCTAAGCGAGCCTGGGACTCGTTCAACAACTGATGGCACAGAGACGATCACACAGACCATTCACTTCCTGCATCGTTCGCCATCAGGGGTACATATCAAAGAAGCAGCCTTATTTTATTGGGCTTATTTTTAGTGGTCTTATATGGGGATTTTATTTTATTTGCAGTCTAATTAAACATCCCTGCTTTAGTAGGCTGGTTTATCCCTCTCTGTGCAAAAGGTAGAGAAGGAGAGAGTTTCTCTCACCTTTCAGTGTGAGGCCGGTGAGTGGGCGAGAGAGGGAGAGAGGGAGGGAGGGAGTGAGTGAGAGAGAGAGGGAGTGAGTGAGAGAGAGAGGGAGGGAGTGAGAGAGAGAGGGAGGGAGTGAGAGAGAGGGAGAGAGAGAAAGAAAGAGAGAAGGAGGGGGAGAGGGAGGGAGAGAGAGAAGGAAAGGGAGAGCGATAAAGAGAGGAGGAGGGAGAGAGAGAGGGAGAGAGAGGGAAAGGGAGAGAGATAAAGAGAGGAGGAGGGAGATAGAGAGGGAGAGAATGAGTGAGAGAGGGAGAGAGAAAAATAGAGAAGGAGGAAGAGAGAGAGGGAGAGAGAGAGGGAAAGGGAGAGAGATAAAGAGAGAAGGAGGGAGGGAGAGGGAGAGAGAGCGTGAGTTATTGACCGACCGACCGAGAGAGAGTGAGTGAGCGGGTGACAGAGCGCGCGAGAGAGAGAATAATAATATAATCATAATAATTTATTATTATATTGAGTTAATGAAGTAATTCTTTTTTTTCATTTTCATTTTTTGCATATTATTATTATTATTATTATTATTATTATTATTATGAGCATTACATAGACCACCCACTGTTGTCGTTACCACAGTTGTTTGTATTCATGCTCTAATGTATTGTATTCCTACATCTGCATGAATGCTTTGGCAATATACAATACATACAAATGTATTTCATGGCAATGAAGCAAACTGAATTTGACAGACAGAGACAGACAGACAGACAGACAGAGAGAGAAAAAGAGAGAGAGTAGAGGGAGAGAGAGAGAAACAGAGAGAGAGAGCCTGTGTTTTAACCCTGCCAGTTTTTCTTCTCTGTATGTCCATTGTGAGAAGATCGATTCAAGGCTGCCTGCATTGTAAATCACCGCCTTTTCTCCATGGAGAAAAGATCGTACACCGGGGTGTAGTTATACTCACCGCAACCCCCCATCTTTCTCTCTTCTGATAACAATTCTCCTTTGATAACAAAGTTTATATTCACGTTTATAATGTTTTATTGGCCGGAAATACACAAGTGTTAATATTACTGAAGCAACGGCACCGAACAGGAGATAAGAAAGGTGAAATACGGCATAATGCACACACTAGCTACAAAAACTCAATATTGCACGGAAAAATATAACTCCGCTTATGTCGTTATCGGGCGATGTGCAGTATGACCTGTTTGGCTGATGCATACGAGATGGGGGGTGCGTCAGCCTCATTAAGGCAACTGTGTATTTTATTAGCGCCACAAAGCAGTTTTTTTCTCCGTTAGTCAAATTTGGAGTAATTGGTGCTTACGGAGTGATTTTTCCCAGCGAGCAGTCTCCGATCGGAGCGCCGTCGGCCGCAGCTGTCGGCTGTCGGCACGACAACCTTCTGTAAATTGGCTTCGCAACGGTCTGCTAGCGGTATTATTTTTTAAAGGCCTATCATTACCCCGCCCGCCTCACCTTGACCGTCCGCTAGCGGATTGCCGTGGCGACGATTTGTAAACTGCCGCTGAACCGACAGCTGTGGTGATGTCGGGATGCTAGCGGGATGCCGTGTGCTTGCTAGCTGGAACCGGTTGTAGTACTGTGGCTTAGTTGGTCGCACATTGCGCTAACATCGCTCAAAGTCGTGCGACATAGTCCTAGCGGACTACAGATGCAGAAAATTATGCTGTATGTATTCAGGGACTGCTGTATATCCTGATTTGATATTTTTTACAGTCCCTGTCACCTTTTTGCAATCATTTGGTGCTATCTCCCATGTGCCCGGCAGCAGGCAAATCCATCCTGTCCTGGGGTACATGACTAGTACCCAAAAGGTTGGTGGTTGAAATCCCGGTGTAGCTACGATAAACAGTTGGGCCTTTTTGTAAGGCCCTTAATTCCACATTGCTCCAGGGGAGATTGTACCCTGCTTAGTCTAATCAACTGTAAGTTACTTTGGACTACTTTGCATCAGCTAAAAATATTAAATTATTTAATTGTCAATGCAGTGAGAATCACACCCCGCTGTTAGAGGGGGTTAATGCAGTGAGAATCACACCCAGCTGTTAGAGGGGGTTCATGCAGTGAGAATCACACCCAGCTGTTAGAGGGGGTTAATGCAGTGAGAATTACACCCAGCTGTTAGAGGGGGTTAATGCAGTGAGAATCACACCCCACTGTTAGAGGGGGTTAATGCAGTGAGAATCACACCCAGCTGTTAGAGGGGGTTAATGCAGTGAGAATCACACCCAGCTGTTAGAGGGGGTTCATGCAGTGAGAATCACACCCAGCTGTTAGAGGGGGTTAATGCAGTGAGAATCACACCCAGCTGTTAGAGGGGGTTAATGCAGTGAGAATCACACCCAGCTGTTAGAGGGGGTTAATGCAGTGAGAATCACACCCAGCTGTAAGAGGGGGTTAATGCAGTGAGAATCACACCCAGCTGTTAGAGGGGGTTAATGCAGTGAGAATCACACCCAGCTGTAAGAGGGGGTTAATGCAGTGAGAATCACACCCAGCTGTTAGAGGGGGTTCATGCAGTGAGAATCACACCCAACTATTTTCATGGCATCACTGTAGCTGTTCCTGATATGATATTAGGTACTCGGCCTGTTTGATGTGTTCTTTACCTGCCCTTTTATGAGTTTTGACTAACAATGGCTATGGGCCTATGTCTGCCATGCATTCATTGTTTTGGAATCTCGTTTTGTTCCAGCAGCGCCAAATTTCCCATTTTGCCTTCGTCCCATTTAGGAAAAATCTATCTCACACCTGGAAGGACCCCATTCTTCACTGTCATATAAGGGCAATTCATTGAACATAAAAAAAATATTAAAATGAAGTCAGAAATTCTTCCGATTTTTTTCTTCATTGTGATTTTCAACATGTTTTTTTCTTATCGCACTGCTTAAAATGCAGTCTGAGTTCTCACTTTCTGTTCATGACAATCCATAGAATGTTCTTTCACCTCTTCTTCTTCAGCATTAAATTCAAAACCTTGACACTAACCGTGAAAACATGATCAGGACAAGCTTACTCCTGGGGCCTCACACACTTAGCTGTTAGCTGAAGCCGGTCTTGTTAGCTTGCCGGTCTAGTTAACCCTCATATTATGTTTGGGGTCAATTTGACCACATTCAGTGTTTGACATCTCTTAACAACCAGTTAACCCTTTCTTGTATTGATATTGTGTGATTTTTAACATTTTCTATTTTGGTGGGATTAAAAAGTAAACATGCAATAAACATACTGCTTTCTTTTCAGAAGTACTGTACCAACAAGTGTATGGGCTTATTTTGACCTTCTGTAACTACATAAAATGTCAGAAAATATACAACCATTTGCATTTTTATCTCAGATTTCATTGTGAATGATTCTGGAGGCATGTTTCCATATAGGTGCCAAACTTTCACTTCCTGTACCTCAGGCTTTGATAGATCTCTCACAGATCTCTCAACATAATAGGACGGTTAAATATGTCATGTCATGTAATAATAGCATCTGCTACGTGACGTGTTATGTAATGTCATGCAATAATAGCATGTGTTAAGTCACTGTAATGTAATGTATTGATCCCAAATATGGAGATCCCTGTGTGCACGTTCTTCTCATTTCAGAATGCAGTGTGAAACTACATTTGTTTTTCTGAGAACTGGAATATGTTTCTAATACCATTTGGATGTTTTCTTACTAGTTCTGCTTTCTTTCTTGGAGAAATAATGTCTGTGTAAACAGTGCAAAGCAAAATGTAATAGGATTTTATTTTGTTTTTTTCTTCCCTCTCTACTTGCTGTCAACAAACTGTGCTCACAATGCCACACTTCCCCCTCCTGTCCCACGAGGACATTCAGCCAAGCTGAGAGCTCTGAGAGCTCAGGATATACCTGTGCACTGAGTGACCTCTTTATTAGACAGACCTGTACAGCAAATATCTAATCCACTAATCATGGGGCAGAAACTGTGGTCATGCGGACATTGTCAAGAGGTGTAGGTGTAGTGCCAGGGTGGTTTTAATATTTCAGAAAGTGTTAATTTCCTGAGATTTTTGGTCACAACAATTTCTAGAGGTTATAGAGAATGGTGCGAATAACTAAAAAACAACCAGTAAGCAGCAGTTTTGTGGGTTGAAACATGTTTTTAATGAGAGGCGTCAGAGGTGAATGGCCAGACTGGTTCAAGCTTACAGGAAGGTGACAGTAACACAAATAACCATGTGTTACAACAGTGGTATGCAGAAGAACACCTCTCAACACAGAATACAGCAACAAAAGACAAAAAATTGTCTGATAAATACTTAATAAAGTGAGTGTCCTTCATTTGTGACCTGTTCTATCATAATAGTTGTAAGTCGCAACGGCCAATTTGACCGAAACCGATGTTTATCTAAAAATGTTCCATTTTGGCTGTTTTAGGATTTCATCTTCATTTTGTAGAACAATTTCTTGGCTTTCATAATCTACATGTCTTAATGCCAAATTCAGAGTAAAAATATTGTTTTTAAGCTTTTAAACACAGTATGTCAAAGTGAAACTAACACCGGAGTTGTGCATTGTTTGGAGTCAAGCCAGCTTGTCTCCGTTCACCAGTCACAAACAACCACATCAGCTGCATTCGTGGCTGCATGTCAATGTATTTGCTTCCATAGTCTTCATGTCTTAATGTCAAGAGTAAATGTTTAGCTTAAAAATATAGTTTATATACATACAATAACAGGTTATAGCCCCAGAGTTTTGTTAGCCCAGTGGTACTACCAATTTGGTAGACTCCCAGCCTCACATAACTTTGAAACTGTTTTTCTCAAGAACGTGGTTTGCTGGCACTTACAATGTAATGAGTCACAACTCCCTTGATATCATTTCATGTGCAGGGCTGTAGTCAAGGCCACCTTAGTCAAGTGCAAAGAAACAGTCGAGATTGTGTTAAGCGGGGTCTAAATACGTATGAGACCAAGACCGGACTTGAGTACTACAGCTTGTGTATGTGGAAGAACCATGGCTGTTCCCCCTGAGACAGACAGTACTTGTGCCATCTTATCACGCTAACCATCTTATCCCGCTACCCAGCTCCACCATTATCAGGCATTCACGATCAGTTGGGATCACTCAGTCGCTAATTTGTCTTTGCCGCTTCCCCCTTTCGTCTCATTTCTGTCCTTTGTTTGATAATTTGACGTGGTGTTGCCCTCGTTAGAATCACATTTTCTTCTGTTTGCCTGTTTGCTCTGTAAAATGACTCTTTTGTTTCTGTTTTATAATTTGGTTAACTAATGTGTATTACGTGTTCTGAGGCAGCCTATTGTTTGTGGATGTTACTGGCTTATGTGAGACTTTTTCGTGAGGTGAATTCTTGGCAACGTAGGCCTTTGCAAATATAGGAATGTAGAGTAGAAATGTATTCAGTGGATGCCAAACTTTATCGCTCCACATTTGTCTGTCAGTTAAAGATATGGACTTTCTTCTGTCCCACACGCATTGTAGGTTTCTTCCCTTTCACCTTTGTAAGAATATTTTTGGCAGACAGACCTCTGATCACATTATTTTTATTTGATTTTTCCTCACTGCAATACAGGGCATTGATAAATCCTTTAATGGTAATTGAACAATTTAGTTGGACATGAGATTTGACATATTCCCATCTTTCATCTTTCTCTCTCTCCACCTTTCTTTCTCCCTCTCGCTGTCTCTCTCGCTCTCTAGTTAGTTCAAGATTCGATTCCAATTAAAATTCAAATTAGTCCAGTCTCTCAATTTATTTCCTCTAGTTTCTTGTCTCTTCCTCAAGTCGAAACTCAGCACTTTCTGTCTACTCTCTGGCTCTCTCTCCCTCTCTTCCCACAGTGCCTGGAGTACAGAGAGAGGTCTTCAGTGCTGGAGAACCAGCCTCCTGGGACCTCAGTGCTGCAGGTGTACGCAGTGGATGCTGATGAGGGGGCCAACGGGAAGGTGACATACGGGTTCATGCACAAAGACAGCACCATCCCTGCTTTCAGCATCCACTCGGAGACAGGTACAAGGGCAAAGACATTTACAGCGCCTTGCAGCATACACACAGAGCAGCAGTGTGGAGCAGTGGTCAGTGGGGAGCAGTGATCAGATCAGCAGCGTGGAGCAGTGATCAGATCAGCAGCGTGGAGCAGTGGTCAGAGCAGCAGTGTAGAGCAGTGGTCAGAGCAGCAGTGTGGAGTAGTGGTCAGAGCAGCAGTGTGGAACAGTGGTCAGAGCAGCAGCATATCACCCTTGCCTGTACGTGATGGGTACATTTTTTTTTTTTTTTGACTGCTCCTGCTCCTAGAATTCAGACCTTGGCGCATTTCAAGTGTTCCAAATTTCAATCCAATTTTCTGTAACCACATCCTTTCAAAATGTGTCACCGCTGAAAAGAAAGGTTCAAAAGAGAAGGGCTTTAATAGAATTACGCTGGAGCACTCTTTCACCGAGAACGCTGCTCCACACCTTAACAGAAACACCTTAAGAATTTCTGTAAAAGCGTCTTGTTGAATGAGCACAGAATTCATCTCAGGAGTGCATAAGAGAATTGTGTCTATGTAGGCTTTGTGGAGCACATCTCCCGGAAAAACATGTGATGTGATGCTTGCGCATTGTTGCAGAGAATAGCAGAGTGTTGAATCATGGTCATTGTTTTGTGGTCTGGATTGCTGCTGAAGGAGTGCCCTATCTGCTTTAGATTTCTTCAAAGGTCATCAAACCAACTGATTCCATTTAACATATCCAGGTGAAACCAATTGAGACAAAAGTCTGTTTTTTTGCAGCATTCTCTGTAAACTCTAGAGACCGTTATGCATGAGTATCGTAAGATACCACCCTGTCTGGCACCAACAATTATTCCACTGTCAAAGTCACATAGATCACATTTCTTCCCCATTCTAACATTTTGGTCAGAAAAACAGCTGACCACATCTGCAAGCTTTTATGCATTTAGTTGCTGCCGCAAGATTTCCTGATTAAACATTTGCATTAACAAGCTGGTGTACAGATTTACCTGATAAAGTAGTCACTGAGTGTAGACTTTAGTTATATTCTGTCCTATTCTATTAGAATAGAAGAAAATTGTATTATTAATGGCATTTGTTTATTAATGGCTCTTATCCAGAGCGACGTACAGTTGATGAGACTAAGCAGGAGACAATCCTCCCCTGGAGAAATGCAGGGTTAAGGGCCTTGCTCAAGGGCCCAATGGCTGTGCGGATCTTATTGTGGCGACACTGGGGATCGAACCCCCAACATTGCGTGTCCCAGTCATGTACCTTAACCACAACGCTACAAGCTGCCCTACATATTGCATAATATTTTATATTGTGTTCCATTCTATTCTACATAATAAAAAAGGCCATAATTTCTAAACATCCAAAAGGGAAGGTATGTTCTCTGAAAGTGTGAAATGTATTCTAGTTTATTGCACACCAAACATTAGTCTGTGTAAAGGACATAAAAACAACACCATGGTGTCCCAGTGGACAGAGTCGGTGGTGCTCGTGGAGGTGCACATTTAAGCTGCTAATTGGGCCAGCGGAAGACGGGGGGAGCTGTCCGATACGCAGAGCGCGCGGACCGCGGCTCGATGCCTCCGGTTTCCGTGGATACTCCACCGGGACGCTGACGCTCCATATCCGGCTCTCGCAGGTGTGATCGTCACAGCCAGGAAGTTCGACCGTGAGAGGCAGCGGGAGTACGCGGTCACCGTGACGGCCACGGATCAGGCGGCCGAGCCCCTGATCGGGATCTGCCAGATCAACGTTCTGATCCTGGACGAGAACGACAACGACCCCAAGTTCGAGAACCTGCGCTACGAGTGTGAGTGTCAGCTGTCGCTTTTAAACTTGCCATTATCTTTATACATGGGAAATGTCTGCATATACACTCACTGAGCACTTTATTAGGTATCTATTAGACTTATTTTTTTAGAGTTCTGCTGCTGTGGCCTATCCACTTAGAGTGCGTTGTGTGTTCAGAGATGCTCTTCTGCATACCACTGTTTTAATATGTGGTTATTTGTGTTACTGCGTCACCTTCCTGTCAGATTCAACCAGTCTGGCTCTTCTCCTCTGACGTTTCTGCCCGCAGAACTGCTGATCACGGGATGCTTTTGGTTATTCGCATCATTCTTTGCAAACTCTAGAGACTAGTGTGAGTGAAAATCCCATGAGGTCAGCAGTTTCTGAGACACTCAAACCACCCTGTCTGCCACCAAGACTCATTCCACGGCGCATTCTGATGGTTGATGAGACCATTAACTGAAGCTCCTGATCCGTATCTACATGATTGTATGCAATGCACTGCTGCCACACAATTAGCTGATTAGATAATCGCATGAATAACTAGGTGTAATAAAGTACATAATGTTCCTAATAAAGTGCTCTGTGAGTGTTTATAGCCCCTTTATGCTTCTCGTTCACCCATTCACACACACACTCACACACCAATGGCAGTTGGCTGCCTTGCGAGGCACCAACCAGCTCGTCAGCAGCAGGCGCCCTTGCCGAGAGAAGCAGAGAACATCTGTGTTATTCTCAGGAACAGGAAAGTGCTATATCACAGAATAAGAGCCATTTATAATCATGCTAACCTAACAAGCAACAGTTTGTATTGTAACAAAAGAAAATGCCACAAGGCAGACAGCCTAGTGTATCTATAACATTATCACAAGAGGAAAGGGAAGGGATGTATATTTAAAGGGTGTCAGTGGAGCCATAGTGCTATCTGAAGAGGTGAGTCTTGTGTTTACTTCAGACGATGGGCAGGGTTCCTGCTGTCCTGACTGTATTAGGAAACTCATTTCTGGGGGCCAGAGCAGATAGAAGATGTGACCTGGAAGTGCCGACACATGACCAGGAAGTGCCGACACATGACCAGGAAGTGCCGACACATGACCAGAAAGTGCCGACTCATGACCAGGAAGTGCCGACACATGACCAGAAAGTGCCGACTCATGACCAGGAAGTGCCGACACATGACCTGGAAGAGCAGAGACGTGACCTACAGACATACAGTTGGGGGGGAGGGCAATGTGCCCAGGGGTAGCAGAACAGAGTGGTCTGGCTGGTTTGCAGGGTCTGATGATCTCTTGAAGAAATAACAAAGCAATCTTTTCATCTGCCTGATAGGTTAGCCTCAAAGCTTTCAATTTTATGAGTGCAGAAAGAAAATGCCATGGTTTTGAATGAACAGTAGATTAAAACTCACAGAGAATTTTAAGCAATCAAAAAACCCTGCTGAAAATCACAATGCGAATTCTGAAGAAAAAGAACCAGAATCATTTTTTGACTCAATTAAAGAATCAATCACAGTTTCCAAGAGCAGAACTCAGGCTCTTGAACGCTCTCTGAAATACAGTTACGGTGGACGTACATTTTTCTTCTTTAAGGAACAAATTTCCCAAATGTACCCTGAAAGGTACAATGATGTTCTTTTGGTACTAAGTACATTTTTACAATAAAAAAAAAAAGTCAATCGATTTTTTAAACCCTTGGCTAGGGGTTTCTAAGAGTCCTGTAGTGTGTTGGACCCATGTGCGGTTAGCCTGTGTGAACACCCTGTTAAGCCCGATTTAGACTTCATCGCACAACTCTTGTGACAAGTGATTTTCCCTTTTTTCCATTTTTGTTACATCATGGACACATTCATACTTTGTCGTGCAGTGTTGATTAGACAGCCAGATGGAACACTTAACACGTTGTCATGGATAATCTATGCCAGGTTCTGCCTTGTATTAAAAAATCAGACATCAGCAACGCTTTAATTTTTGTTGCACATCACTTGTTGAATTGAAAAATATAAATCAGACTTTAATGTCCCGTGTTGTTTTGGGGCAGACTTCCTGCGGGAAGACACCATGATTGGCACCAGTTTCCTGCGTGTGGCGGCTCATGATGACGACTACAGCACAAATGCAGCCATCACCTACTCCATGTCCAAGGAGCAACCGGAATACCTGAGAGTCAACCCTGTTACGGGCTGGGTCTACGTCAACCAGCCTATTTCACAGGTGAGTCGTACTGTCAACCCTGTTATGGGCTGGGTTTACTTCAACTAGTCCATTTCACAGGTGAGTCGTACTGTCAACCCTGTTACAGGGTGGGTCTACGTCAACCAGCCCATTTCACAGGTGAGTCATACTGTCAACCCTGTTACTGGCTGGGTTTACTTCAACCAGTCCATTTCACAGGTAAGCCATACTATCAACCCTGTTACAGGGTGGGTCTACATCAACCAGCCCATTTCACAGGTGAGTCATACTGTCAACCCTGTTACAGGGTGGGTCTGTGTCAACCAGCCCATTTCACAGGTGAGTCGTACTGTCAACCCTGTTACAGGGTGGGTCTGTGTCAACCAGCCCATTTCACAGGTGAGTTGTGCTGTCAACCCTGGTGTACAGACCTTCTTTGATATCACTGAGCAACAAAAAATGTGGATCAGAACCTGCCGTACCTAATCAGCTTATAGGTCTTATTATCAACCTGCCAAACCCTGTTGATCTACCTTCCTGGAGATTTTATTTCAACCATAATTTGGCATCCCTAATTCTGCTAATAAGGTTTTCACTCCAACCCAAACAAAGCACACCTTATTCAACAGCTTATATGCTGGAGCAGTTGGAGTTGGAGTGAAAACCCCTCCATTTCACAGGAAATATATTAAGACATATATTAAGGACATAGTCAAATCAGAAGTTACATCTTTGCAGGGTTATGCATCGATTCGATTTAGGCTGAGTCACCTCAATAATGTTATCAAGACTAGCGTTAGGTGAGGTGGAATGGAAAGTATGAACCATTTTAGAAACACTTAAGCACACAGTAGCCCAGGATCATTTTGAAACATTAATTGAAATTGTAACAATCTTGGTATTTCATTATAATGATTAAAAATGCTGTAATAGCTATGAATTGAACAGAATGTAGGTCACAGTGTGCTGTGGGGGTCTGGGAGTGGGACAGTACTTAATATAAGATGCGCTAATGAAGGCTATGACTCAGGGTAGTGGTGAAGCTGTGGCTATGACCTCAGAGGTCCTACCGACGCCATGACAACGGTGTTGCTGGAGCAACGACGGACCTCAGTAAAGGTGGCTCTCACTCCTTCCAGAGGTCCCACATCACCCGGGAGATTGTTGCCACGGACGGCGGGAACCGCAGCAGCTCGGTGGAGCTGTCCGTCACCATCACCAACGTGAAGAACCAGCCGCCGCAGTGGGAGAGCCACAGCTACGAGGTGGTCATCGCCGAAAACACCATGAGGGACACGCCCATCGTGGTGCGTACCGGGGTGGGGGGGCTCGAAACCACCACTCCCGTTCTCACCGTTTCTCCCTGCCCCCGTTCCACATTCGAGCGCTGTTCTCAGATTCAGCGATTTTTACCTACCAGGCATATGCAATCATTACACCAGGCTATGCAAGACATTGTTTTGCATTTGAAAGGGCATATTGAAAAGTACCATCTTGTACGTCCTCCTGGTGGCATAGAATATTTGGTGGAAAATTCAGGTACAGAAAGTAAAAACGTATCCCCCGTATTTTGTTCCAATCACCTGGATTATTAGCACGATTCTTCAGCCGGGAGGTAGAAGTAATTAGTGAAATCAGATGGCTGAGTTTATTGGTGGAGTAAACACATGGGTGGACTGTTACCTACATCCCTGGAATTTGTATTTGGCAAATTAGCAGGATTTGTTTAGTTTCCCATAATGCAATGTTTTAATGGTGTTCAGTCACCCTAACCCGTGACTTTCCATA
The DNA here is from genome assembly GCF_963514075.1 of Conger conger. NCBI lineage: Eukaryota > Metazoa > Chordata > Actinopteri > Anguilliformes > Congridae > Conger > Conger conger. The sequence continues at coordinate 44,708,544 of NC_083765.1, read as the reverse complement.
GCAACACAGAAAGGTGTTTCAGGGGTATTTGGAAAGGTCCTATGGCTCTCCAGTTATGGTGCACATTGAGCTTGGGATGGAGTTCTCCAAAGATCAAATTTCCCAAATTAACCATGAGAGTAGAATCATTTTCTATTTAGGTGCAAATGAGTACATTTTCCAATAAAAAAAGGTACAAATTAATTATATATTGTACATATATATATATATGTACAATTGCATGTACATATACAGCACTGCCTAAGCTACAAGTATTTGTACCTTTTTTGGCACTTATTTCTGAGAGTGTGTGGACATACTCACAGGGTAATTTTCCGTTCATTATCACACTGATTGCCTGCACACGTTTTATCATCTCTACCTGACTGATCTTTCTCAAGCTTATGTTTGTCTTGTACACTTGGGAAGCTGCTTCTGTCAAAAAAAGCTGCACGTGTTTTACATCCCAAATTGGATCTATGTTTTTAATTTTTAATTGAGGTTGTGATTAAATGTTGGGTGTACCACAAATGAGATTTGAACACATGCATCTGGATTGCTGTAAAGTACAACTGTCATAAGTTCCTAATTAAAAATAGACTGTCCTTAAACCCAGTGTTGTCTGAAGAATTTTCAACTCTCTTCAGTTTGAAAATGTATTTTTCGGTTGCTGTAGGACACTCTTCGGGTTGAAAATGGGTTATGCGTTCGCTTGTAGCAAAACTGTTTCGTTTTCTCTCGCCTCTCTGTCTATGATATCGGAGAGGCGCTGAGAGAAAAATGTAATTAAATTTTAAACTTTGACAGTGTGAGGACAGGGCTCTCCGACTGCTGTCCTCGATTAGTGTGGCCAGCACATTTCTCCCCGGGGACTCAAGTTCACACATTAACGAAAGCGTTGGAAGCGTTGAGCACTCAAGGCCTTGACAATCGCAGAACATTATGTCCTCTCTGTGACATGGCGTTCTCCTCTTTGCCACAACTTGATCTTCAGTCGTTATCACGAGCGTCTTATAATAACTGGTTCTGCACTGCTCTGGGGATAAATAACAGCACAATCCCCCAATCCTGATGTCAGTACCGCTATTACTGAGTGTGTGTAAGAGCAGGGCTAAGCGCGATCGTCTGGCAGTTGGAGGGTTACCGGTTCGATCCCGCCTTGGGTGTGTTGAAGTGTCCCTGAGCAAGACACCTAACGCCCAAATGCTCCTGACGAGCTGGTTGGTGCCTTGCATGGCAGCCAATCGCCACTGGTGTGTGAAGGTGAATGGGTGACTGAGAAGCATCAATTGTACAAAGGCGTATAAAGGCGCTATATAAATTCCAACCATTTACCATTTAACAAGGGGAGATCCACTGAGAATGTGTTCCCTTTGCAGGGATACCCTGGGAGGAATGGCAGAGAGAACAGTTGCAAGTGGGGCAAGAAAGAGAGAGAACAGGGGTAAAGCACCTGGATCAGTTTTTGGGTTAAGGGCCTTGCTCTATAGTTTTTTTAGGGACCCGACTTCATCTCTCCAGAAGCAGGTCAACATCCCTATATGCCAACCAGGGGCTCAAACCAACACCCGACCACTAGGCTATCCTGCCTGCATGTGTGTCCTACTCATTCCACGTGTCGACACAAGTCAGTCATCAGTGAATCCCAGTATAGGGGTTATTGCATCTATTTGAGTGGTGTGGGGTTGTTTTCTCAAGTTTCTGGAGTTCCTCAAGAGTTTCGCCTTACCTGGATTATTTAAAATCTAGTTTTTTTTTACTTTAATGAACAAACTGAACTTTAATTTGTGGAAAGTCCTCCCAGTCTTTATAAAGCTATCAAGGTTATGTTAAAATGTGTGTGCGTGTGTGTGTGGGGCGCAGGGGGTCAAATTAATCTTCTACCTAAGGGGGAAAAAAAGTAATGGGGCTTGTTAATTGATCGGAAATAGATTTTTTTTTAATGAGGTGTGTGGGTGGATGTGGTTTGGGTCTAATTGATCTGGAGAATAAATGTGTACATTCCCCTCACTAACCCCTGCATTAAAGCGCTGTTCCACCCCACTGCATGCTGGGGGAAGGCCTGCTGCAGGTGCATGCGCTGCACCCGTAGACTCAGAATAATAATGACATTACGTGGCCATAGTACCCGTGTAGATGCACTGCGTTGCAATTGCAGAGGTATGATCTGTGGAGATACATTTTTACACTTACATGGTTTAACGTTTAAATGGTCGACCAGCTGCCAGTCAGTTGTTTCAAAACCTAGCTTGAGCTGGTCTAACCTGGTCTGAACTGTTCAAACAGCTAAACCATGTCGAGCTGGGAGCAGGTCTGAACTGGTCAACCAGCTACCAGCTGTTTCAAAACCTAGCTTGAGCTGGTTGAACCATGTCAAGCTGGGAGCAGTTCTGAACTGGTCAGCCAGCTACCTGCTGTTTCAAACCTAGCTTGAGCAGCAGGGTGATCAGGGGTACAGTGACAGTGCCCCAGCTGGGAAGCCCGCAAGCTTGGACAGCAAGCCTCGTACTAACCACCCTGTTACACTGTCAGCCTACCGTTCTGTAAGCCACAGACAGCACTGGCAGGGCTCGGGTTCGATTTTAGATCACCGAGTCTATGCTGCCAGCCCAGGCTCTATCTCAGGGCTGCCCAACCCTGTTACAGAGGCTCTATCTCAGGGCTGCCCAACCCTGTTACAGAGGCTCTATCTCAGGGCTGCCCAACCCTGTTACAGAGGCTCTATCTCAGGGCTGCCCAACCCTGTTACAGAGGCTCTATCTCAGGGCTGCCCAACCCTGTTACAGAGGCTCTATCTCAGGGCTGCCCAACCCTGTTACAGAGGCTCTATCTCAGGGCTGCCCAACCCTGTTACAGAGGCTCTATCTCAGGGCTGCCCAACCCTGTTACAGAGGCTCTATCTCAGGGCTGCCCAACCCTGTTCTTGGAGGTCTACCAGCCTGATTTTCATTTCAACCCCAATTTGGCAGCATTGATTCTACTAATTATCTTGCAGTTGAATGAGCTGTGCTTTGTTAGTGTTGGAGGGAAAACCTACAGGATGGTAGATCTCCAGGAACAGGGGTGCTCCAGGGACAGCCCTGCTTTCACTGGATGTGCCAGATGGCTCAAATTCTACGTTTTGAAAAATAAATATATTTCTTTTGTGTGTTTTTTTTTTAATCCAAAAGCTGGCTCACATGGTTTTGTTTTATATTTTGTAATTCCTGTTTCTTTATTAATGTCAGCCTCTCTTTGTTTTGCTTGGTGTATTTTCTACTCAGTTGTGAAATTACCAGAATGCTGGGAGCTTAGATAGGTTACTGTTTTTCATGTGTTCATTCGAACTGGCGCTTACTCACTGGAGGACGCCTCGTTTATTAGCACATCCCATGCCAGGAGCATTTCTTTCTGCCACGGCGGGTGCTTGCTGGAACAGTGAAAACATCCTAATATTGTTGGGCTTGGTTCTCAACGTTATCTCACCGCCAAGTGGGACTGTAAACGCAATCTTCCCGGCGTTCCTTCGGCATTACAAACTGGGCTTATGGAAAACGAGAAAGAACATCTCTGTCGTTTCCTTTTGCCCTCCCAGATACCGTCTCTGTATCTCTTTTTATATACGAGCTTAATCACAGGCATTTTCTGAGAGTCATGTACTTCCTGTGTTTAATTTGTTTGCCTGAGCCTGAGCCTGCTCTCATTTTTCATCTCACTACCCATTTGCTGGCCCTTTATTTTTAAACTGTAATTATCTATAAATGTATGTAAGTATGTATAAAAATAAAAAGACAGTTTAGTTCGTTTTTCCGTACTGCTGTGTTTTGACCACTTTGCCACACTGTTAATGTAAATGCAACACTATTTCCAATTAGCTTTCCTGGTTAAAAGGGTCATTACAGATCACATTTATTTTTAGCTGTATGCCTACTTTGTAGTGAAACATTTTAATGTTATAATTTCAACATTCATAAAATAATATAATTTTGGCATAAAAACTAGTAGAAAAGCATGTTCTGCTGCTTTATAAAGTTGAAAAATGCTGTCTGCAGTCCTCGCTGGCCCCGCCCCAGTTGAGACTTTTTTAGGGTACCAGAAAAGATGTCATCAGTCAGATGTCCTGTTGGATAATTGTTCATGCCCACAAATTTGTCTCTTTACTTTTAATAGCTCATTTTCAGAGTCGGAAAGCCAGCTGTTGTGTTCGATACTACACAGAACACTGCAGGCACCTGATTGGTTAGAGAATACATAATGCAAATGAGATGGACACACCTACTCTGCCCATCTCAGAATACATGTACAGAAGGCAGGGTGAAACTGTGAGTGCGATGACTCTTTAAAGGCTAGTTAAATGGGATAAATAAATAAAAGCCTGTTTGATTTTTGCCACTCTCAGACCATCAAGGCTATATCCCTGCTGGGTGACCCCCGGGTGACCTATAACCTAGAGGACGGGATGGTTCCGGAGACCAACATGCCGGTGCGCTTCTACCTGACGCCCAACCGCGAGGACGGCTCTGCCTCCATCCTGGTGGCCGAGCCGCTGGACTACGAGACCACCCGAAACTTCGTGCTGAGGGTCCGGGCGCAGAACGTGGCCGCTGTGCCGCTGGCGGCCTTCACCACCGTCTACGTCAACGTCACGGGTACGCGGGGAATTGTGTTGGGAATTCTGGGAATTCTACTGCTCAGAGCCCCCCAACCTGTGGGCCCTCTCCAGCTGTGGGCCCCTACAATCACCGTACCTTTCACCGCACTAGTGACAGTGGGCCAGTCTATCGTCTAGCGACTAAGGTGCTTGAGTGGGACCTGGAAGGTTGGTGGTTCAAGCCCCAGTGTAGCCACTATAAGATTGATGCAGCTGTTGGGCCCTTGAACAAGTCCCTGAACCCCACATTACTGATAGGCCCCTGCTTAATCTAGTCAACTGTAAGTCGCTTTTGATAAAAGTGTCAGCTAAATAACTGTAAAGTAATGTAAGGATGGCCCTGGCTGTCCATACACCCCCCCCTATCCTCCCACCCCTCATCCCCTGAATCAGTCCTCGGCCCTCTCCCTCATCAGCTCTTGCCTTGAGAGACTCAAGTTATTTCCATTAGGTTTTCAGTGTTTCTGGGCCTCACTTTGTGTGCTAATGCACCCCGGATAGGGACAAACAAAGGCTTAACTCAGTTTAACCGTGAATGCGTATTGGCCTCGTTGCACAACCACGGCAGACTTGTTTTTCATAGCAAGCTAAGTGCTTCTTCCCCAGCTCTGTGAGCCCGCTGTACAGGACAAGCCTGCTCTGAACTCCCTCAGCACCTAATCACCACAGTATGGGTAACATACTGTTTCTGAAGGAAAAAATTATGTATGTGCAAATTTGGGTAAGATTGCGATGAATTATAGCTACTTATATCTACTAATTTTCCCGTAAGTTACTGGCCACCTCAAATTATACAGGTGCTAGTTTAGGTACCTGATTGGTACGTAAAATTGTACCCCTAGCCAGCAGTACATAATTACTTTGTACCTTTTTTGCTTGTAGAAGGTACTTATTAGTACCTACATAGACCATTATTGTGTTCTCAGAGTACATTTGGGAAATTTGTTCCCTAAGGAACAAAAATGTAGCTCCGCCACTGTATCTAGGAATGCATGGTTAATCCTACGGCAAACTCACCCTGTTATTGGGCAAGCTCCTAACCTCCTGCTCTCCTGACCAATTAAACGCTGCGTTTCTGTGCCTGGCCGCCCGTCCGAGCCTGTCGTTCGCGCGTTAACTGCGCGGGGGACGGCCGCACGCTTCAGTACCTCATCACCCGCGCCGCTCAAATGTTTTATTAAAAGAGCGCTCTCGCTTCACTCACCGATGAGAGGGGGGAAATAACTGTGGGTTTAAGGCTTTCATTATTCACCAAGCCGAGCGTCACACCACCACGTCCGTTCTTTACATTTTTCTTTATGATATTTTCCTGATTTTGGTTGCCGATCTTTTCCAATTACCCATGTCAGCTGCCTGCGATACGGCGCCTACGACCCCGGCGGCCCCGGGGAGAGCAAATGATCCCGAGAACGACATGCCTCCTCCGAGTCGCATCGCCTCATCCCGCGACTGTGATTCCGAGGCGATAGGGGTGCTGTTGTACGCGGCGGTTCCTACAGACCCTGCAGAGTCCCTCCCCCCTCCCTCAGAGCGGCAGCCAATAATACTGCTCCCTTGTGTGCCAGGCGTACTCAAACTCGGCTTTGGCAGGACGTGAACCCCAGTCCTTGGTGTGCGACTGCGTCACTGTCACGGCTTTAGCCGCGCACTGATGCGGCTCTATCGCGTTTGTTCATGTACGACCAGCAGCCCACGCCGCTGGGAGACCCCGCTGCTCTTTTACCAGGGAATAGTAGTCCAGTAGGAACATACAGTAATACAACCCATATTTGACTAAAGAGTAGAAACAGTATGTTAAGAAAATGACCACAGAGCTCATTCTGGTTGGTGTAGAAAGAAACCCTTTGTGATTAATATAGCCCATATGACAAATATCAACAGATCTATGGTTAGCTCAACCAGCTTGACAAGTGTGTCAAAGGAATTTAAACACTTCCACTGAGGATATTAAGGGGTTTTAATGTGCATGCATTAAAACATACACATGCATGTGTATACATACACAGTGTTTGTCATGTGATGATGGAAATCAGCTATTTCGCTTACTCTGTCACTCTGTACGTCAATGCACTTAATGAAACAAATTTATTCCAATAACTGGTATGTGTAAAAAAAACAATTTTCAATTAAAAGCAAATCAAGCCAGTGATAACCTGCTCAAAACGGAAAGAATGAAGTAAAAGACAATGTTTTTTTGTTTTTCTATCCCCTCACAGATGTGAATGACAACGTGCCGTTCTTCACCTCCTCTGTCTACGAGGCTACTGTGACGGAGGGCGCTGAGGCCGGAACCTTCGTCCTCCAGGTGTCCGCCAACGACCTGGACCTGGGGCTGAACGGGAAGGTGTGTGTACTGTCTCTCAGGTGTATGGGGCTGTGGTCTCTCGGGTGTATGGGGCTGTGGTCTTTCAGGTGTATGGGGCTGTGGTCTCTCAGGTGTATGGGGTATAGTCTCTCAGGTGTATGGGGTTGTAGTCTCTCAGGTGTATGGGGCTGTGGTCTCTCGGGTGTATGGGGCTGTGGTCTTTCAGGTGTATGGGGCTGTGGTCTCTCAGGTGTATGGGGTATAGTCTCTCAGGTGTATGGGGTTGTAGTCTCTCAGGTGTATGGGGCTGTGGTCTCTCAGGTGTATGGGGTATAGTCTCTCAGGTGTATGGGGCTGTGGTCTCTCAGGTGTATGGGGTATAGTATCTCAGGTGTATGGGGCTGTGGTCTTTCAGGTGTATGGGGCTGTGGTCTCTCAGGTGTATGGGGTATAGTCTCTCAGGTGTATGGGGTTGTAGTCTCTCAGGTGTATGGGGCTGTGGTCTCTCAGGTGTATGGGGTATAGTCTCTCAGGTATATGGGACTGTGGTCTCACAGGTGTATGGGGCTGTGGTTTCTCAGGTGTATGGGGCTGTGGTCTTTCAGGTGTATGGGGCTGTGGTCTCTCAGGTGTATGGGGTATAGTCTCTCAGGTGTATGGGGTATAGTATCTCAGGTGTATGGGGCTGTGGTCTCTCAGGTGTATGGGGCTGTGGTCTCTCAGGTGTATGGGGCTGTGGTCTCTCAGGTGTATGGGGTATAGTCTCTCAGGTGTATGGGGCTGTGGTCTCTCAGGTGTATGGGGTATAGTATCTCAGGTGCATGGGGCTGTGGTATCTCAGGTGTATGGGGCTGTGGTCTCTCAGGTGTATGGGGTATAGTCTCTCAGGTGTATGGGGTATAGTCTCTCAGGTGTATGGGGCTGTGGTCTCTCAGGTGTATGGGGTATAGTATCTCAGGTGTATGGGGCTGTGGTCTCTCAGGTGTATGGGGCTGTGGTCTTTCAGGTGTATGGGGCTGTGGTCTCTCAGGTGTATGGGGTATAGTCTCTCAGGTGTATGGGGCTGTGGTCTCTCAGGTGTATGGGGTATAGTCTCTCAGGTGTATGGGGTTGTAGTCTCTCAGGTGTATGGGGCTGTGGTCTCTCAGGTGTATGGGGTATAGTCTCTCAGGTATATGGGACTGTGGTCTCACAGGTGTATGGGGCTGTGGTTTCTCAGGTGTATGGGGCTGTGGTCTCTCAGGTGTATGGGGCTATGGTCTCTCAGGTGTATGGGGCTGTGGTCTCTCAGGTGTATGGGGTATAGTCTCTCAGGTGTATGGGGCTGTGGTCTCTCAGGTGTATGGGGTATAGTATCTCAGGTGCATGGGGCTGTGGTATCTCAGGTGTATGGGGCTGTGGTCTCTCAGGTGTATGGGGTATAGTCTCTCAGGTGTATGGGGCTGTGGTCTCTCAGGTGTATGGGGCTGTGGTCTCCCAGGTGTATGGGGCTATACACCTGTCTAACTCTGTAGCTCAAAAAAAATTAAGGGTATTCACATCCATATTGGCTCATCCATATATGAATTGCAGCCCTTTTTATACATTGTCCCCCAAATCAGTACAGTACAGAGCCAAGATAATGAAAATTCTGTCACTGGTTATGATTAAAAGCAATTTCTAAATATCCGTTGCCTATAACTATTGTAATAGTTTGGGTCACAAACATAATATTTAGTTCACTACTTTGAAATGGAGACTCAAGTATCTGGCCAACATGTGGTCAGTGGTTGATCCAGTGAAGGCTAATGGCTAATGGCTAATGGCTAATGGCTGAGTTACTGCCGAATCTCTTTGCCTAATTTTGTGTGCGTGTAGTCATTGCCCAATTCTGTTTGCGTGACCAGCAGTGTATTGGTAATTAGTGTCCAGACTCAACCATTGGTTAGGTAACACCTGGTATAAAACTGCAGCATCTGAAAAGAACAGTGGTCGGTGCAAGACTGTAGATCAGCATTAACATTGCATGGAATGCCGACACAACTCATAATAACTCCCTGCAACATTCCCCATAAGTAGAAATCGCCAGTGCATGTAGGCGTTAATACTGATGAAATGTACTGCAACTCAGTATTTTATGTAATGTTTAGGACATCTAAGGTTTTTATTTTGTAGTATACTGTAAATAAATATCTTTAGAAAGGAATAGATATGCATTACTGGTAGTCCTATTTTCAGATGCAGAATATCAAAGTCATACAAATTATTATATATAAGCACAACCTCGATGCATTTTTCTCTTTGATGTGTACAACATTTGAATAAGACAAAATAAGAAATGAAATGGCCAGATGAAGGGAAGTACAGCCAAATCCTATGAATGTAGGCCAAGGCTGCCCAATTCTGTTCCTGGAGATCTCCTGTAGGTACATTTCCACCATAACTTGGCACACCTGATTGTACTAATTGCCAGCGTAACAAGATGTCTCGCTGCTGAATGAGGTGTGCTTTGTTAGAGTTGAACTGAAGACCTACAGGAGGGTAGATCTCCAGGAACAGGGTTGGGCAGCCCTACTCTAGCTGCTGAACAAGGTGTGCTTTGTTAGGGTTAGAGTGAAAGCCTACAGGACGGTAGATATCCAGGAACAGGGTTGGGCAGCCCTACTCTAGCTGCTGAACAAGGTGTGCTTTGTTAGAGTTGTACTGAAGACCTACAGGAGGGTAGATCTTGTTCCAGGAACAAGATTAAGCTGCCCATAATGTGGGAAAGCATGGGCATTGCCTTTGAGAAAGACTATTTGGATATAGCGTGCGGGCAGATATTAGGAGTTGTGCTTATGTGGATATGTAATTAGGCTTTTCACTTGTGAGCAACTTGGAACTGTGAATGCTGTATACCATCCTGTTGAAATGTACACTCAGTGAGCGCTTTATTAGGTATACCTGTACACCAATTTATTAATGCAAATATTGATTCAGCCAATCATGTGGCAGCAACTAAATGCATAAAAGCATGAAGGCATGGTCAAGAGGTTCAGCTGTTTTTCAGAATGGGGAAGAAATGTTATCTAAGTGACTTTGACTGTGGAATGATTGTTGGTGCCAGACAGGGTGGTTTGAGTATCTTGGAACCTGCTGATCTCCTGGGATTTTCATACAGCAGCAGAAGGCCAATAAGTCTGAAAAATAAGTTTAATAAATACCTTAAAAAGTTCTCACTGAGTGTATGTGTGTAGACATTGGTTATATGATGGTATGCAGTTCACAAAAGCTCTTTTTACAGTCGAATAATTTGACCTTTAAAAGTTTCTAAATAAATATACTGTATATCTCACCTATTTTCATTCTTACAGTGGGTAGGCTACCACTTACTTGAGGTATTTTTATATCCATATGCTTAAGGTTCTTCATGATCTGTCTAGACATTATTTTTTTGAACTAATTTTCTGAATGTTGAGTGCTTTTTATTGTTTTAGATTGCAGTGACATTTTGTCTTGGAAGTTAGCAGATGTTCATGTCAGGAAGTCTGAAAGCCTACTATTTAGATCTCATACTCAGCAACATTGGTTTGAGACTTTACTAACATCCTGTATACTTACAGCATATTACACATAAACCGCAAGAAGGTACTATGTGGAGATGAGCAGGAAATATTTTTTATTGCCTTTAGCCCCATTCCCGCACCCAACACCAAGGTTACGAATTTATAATCATTTTTTTTCTTTGTGAATTTCATTGTAATAACCTCTGACAGTAGTCACTAACTGAACTAATAACTGGCACGTTAATTAGACACGGTATGTCTGGACTGCAGGTAATGGTTTTTGGTTCTAGGGAATAGGGCTGCTCATCACAGTTCTGTCTCCGTCTGTTCTGACACATCCTTATGCCCATTTCTATTCCTGGAATAATCTCCATCCACTATAAAACAGGCTTTTCTCACATGTGCTCACAGCTTTCCTACACTTTCAAACGCTTGTTACATTACATTACATTACATTACATTATTGGCATTTGGCAGACGCTCTTATCCAGAGTGACATACAGTTGATTAGACAATCCCCCCCTGGAGCAATGCAGGGTTAAGGGCCTTGCTGAAGGGCCCAACGGCTGATCTTGTTGTGGCTACACCAGGGATCGAACCTCCAACCTTGCAGGTCCCAGTCATTTACCTTAACCACTACGCTACAGGCCGCCCTTCATAACCCCCGTCATTTACTTCATAACACTTAAGTATGGGGTGACATAGCCCTTAAGTATGGGGTGACATTACACTTAAGTATGCGGTGACATAGCACTTAAGTATGGGGTGACATTACACTTAAGTATGGGGTGACATTACACTTAAGTATGGGATGACATTGGCTCCGAAAGTAAGAGCAGTCGTCTGGCAGTCGGAGGGTTGCCAGTTCAATCCCACCCTGTGTGTGTTGAAGTGTCCCTGAGCAAGACACCTAACCTCCAATTGCTAGTTGGTGCCTTGCATGGTAGCCAATTGCTGTTGGTATGGGTGAATGAGAAGCATCAATTATACAGCGCTTTGGATAAATGAACTATATAAATGCACACATTTACTTAAGGAACACTTAAGTTCCTTACATTCTTAAGTTCTGTCCTTAAGTCTTTATGTTCTGACAATGTACAGGCTACTTTGCCTTAGCACAAAGGTGTGGTTTCCTTTAGTTGTCCTGGTTATGGGACTTTCCAAAGAGTTTGCTTGCATCAGAGACATTATTATGGCTGGGTAAAAGTAAGAGCTTGGTGATTAACTTTCTCACCAAGCAACTATGATTCTATAAACCAAAAAATGAGGAATGAAATGTATGCAAAAAAGATTAAAAAGAAATAAAACTTGTTGACATTTATAGAGAACCTGTTTTAATCTTGAGTAGTTTCAAGGAGGTGAGTTTTCTTGCTTAATTAAAGGAAAACTTAAAAGCTGTGTTCCTGGATGTTTTGTATGATATGCACATTATGCTGTGTGTATCAGGCTAGGATGCTGAACCCAGGGCCCTAACTCTTCTCTCCTGTACCCACCCCTCCCCATGCCCCAAACTCCTACCCCCCAGATAACCTACTCCCTGCTGAAGGACCGCAGTGGAGACTACCAGTACTACCGCATTGACCCGGCGCTGGGTACCATCTACACCGAGATGGTGTTTGACCGGGAGACCAAGGGCTCCTACCTGCTGGAGGTGAAGTCTGTGGATGGGTGGGAGTCCGCTCGGCCTGGCAAAAACGGGCAGCCCAACTCCGGTGAGCTCACTGCACCTCTTTAGGGCTACCCCCTCTGGCAGAGATCATCAAATCATGGTCTTCAAAGGGCTGAGATCTGCTGGTTTTCCCACCATCTCTTTACCTGGGAGTTGGGTGTGAAGACAGTTGAATTATTAATTTAAGCACCTGGGAGGAAAGAAGATTTGAGGGCCAGATTTGACAACCCCTTCCCTAGGAGCATAGGGAAGGCTCCTAAAGGTGGCCTGACCTCACCAAACCTGAAACAGGTGGGACCAGAACCACGGGAAACGGTGGTAAATGATTAACAAAAATAATTCGCCTGACTGGTGGGGTGGAGGGAGTATTCAAACAGCTTCAGGAATTTTTTCTTTTTTTTTCAAAAATCAGGCTGTGTTTTTTTTTTAATCCGTTTGACTGGGCTATTTTATTTAAGTTCTCCAGATGGAGCCAACTGCTCAGCTCGATGAATCGCAGCCTGATGTGTTTTGCATAGGCTATTGTCGTCGAGTATGAAGAATGCTTTTCAGACTACTTCATTTGTTGTGGTAGCCCGACAGCGCAAATACTGTTCAAATATTAAAAGGTGAGGAAAAAAAAAGAAGAAAAAAACATTTTCCAGTGCAGTGGAAGGTTTTATAAATGTTAGATGAAGGCACATAAAGAGGCCGGGTGGTAACTTCAGAGAGATAAAACAACTTCCCTGCGATTGGCTTCTTCTGCGGAGCGATTGCAGGGTGCCTCAGAACTGTTCTCCCCTGTTTCTCCATTTGCGAGAGGGCCTGCCTTTTCAAGCGTGCGCCCCTGTCTGAGAGGGCATTCAGGGTAGAAATGAACCTCACACAGAACAGGGGAGCAGGGTAGTGAGCCTGTGGAAGCCTAAACTTCAGAGAAATTCCCTTTCAGAGAGAAACACAGAACTTCTTTCCCAAACAAAGCTTCTGGTGCATTTGTCACACCGTGTGGCAACATTTACTCTCCTTGTGTAATTAAAAATAATTAAACATCAATAACAGAGAGACAGGAAACAAGGAAAGGTGACCCATACAGTAGTCAGCCTGTGAACTTGTGACCGTGGCTGCTTTGAGTATTTTAATTTCCATTTTGCACAAAACGGGATCAAAGAGTGAAAAAAAAGTTTGGGGTTATTGCTTTCCCGCTTCAGGGAGACATTATCCCAGTGTTAAACTGTAAACTTTCTCCGCGTCTAGCTTAAATAATTGATCTCAACTTGAGGAGTATATTGAAAATTATGTTCTTTTTGATATTCATATCAAGCGCAGCATATTTAATCAGGGAAGACCTCCGTCTCGAGCCCTGGGGGTGTCATACACAGCTGTCTGCAGATGGCTTCAAGACGCAGAGAAAGAGACAGAGTAACAGAGAGAGAGAGAAAGAGAGAAAGGGAGGGAGCGAGAGAAAGGAACACTGACAGAATAAGATCAGCCGGGGTTTTTTTAATCTCCGCCTTATCGCTCCCACAGACACGGCATACGTGCGCGTTTTCATCAGCGATGTGAACGATAACAAGCCCGTCTTCGCCGAGAGCGTCTATGAAGTCAGCGTGGAAGAGGACGCCGACGTGGGCTTCGCCGTCGTCACTGTCAGCGCTAACGACGGGGATGAAGGTGCGTGACGGGGAGCGCAGAGACGCGCAGCCTGTGAAAGTTTGTCACCCAGATTTCTGTTTTCCCCCCCGTTTTTTAAAAACGTATTTTTAGAAAAGCCGGGGGGTTGCGGTGACAGCCGCTCTCCTTTGATCAACCCCCGATTCCCCCGAGGTAAAGATGAGGTTGAATCTCTGCTCTGCGATTTCCCTGTAGATTTCACACAGGTTTGTAGAACAGAAGCTCTCTTCTCGGGTTGTTTCCGAGGTGGGGAATGGCTTCTCGTTCGCACGCGGCCCCTGAACACAATGCTAGCACCCGCAGCGCGATGCTAAGTGAGCAGAGAGGGCCAAGACTTTGGGATGTCCTTCTTGGCCGGGGGTTGAGATTGCAAACTCTAAATCTGGGCAGACGCTCTCGAGGCCAGACAGCTTTGTGTTTTAAAAGTTAAGATTGATTTGCTCAGCATGCTGGTGTTACATCCTGTTTCCACACACATCTTACTGCAAAAAGTAAAGGCTGTTAACCCTGGGGTCCTGGCCAACTTCCCAATCCGCCTTTGTAGCCGTCCAGCCTCTCAGACCTCACCTGTAGTTGGTTATATCCTCAATCTCCCTGGGTTCCTTGTACTGTCTCTGCACAGCGAGTTGGGGCGACATTGACTCAGGCGGTATGAGCAGTAGGGGAGGGTTGCCCATTCGATCCCACCTTGGGTGTGTTGAAGTGTCCCTGAGCAAGACTCCTAACTCCCAAATGCTCCTGACGAGCTGTTTGGTGACTTGCATCCTCGGTTCGAGCCCCACCCGGGCCTTTCTGTGTGGAGTTTGCATGTTCTCCCCGCGTTTGTGTAGGTTTCTTCCGGGTACTCCGGTTTCTTCCCATAGTCCAAAGACATGCAGGTTAGGCTACAGATGAAAATGAGCTCGTTAGCTAACTTTACATTGATGTGGAGACAGAAAATGTTGATCAATGTGCACTGTCCTTTGTAAAAAAAGAAAAAAGAAAAGACCCCTCAGCCAAAAAAGGATTTGCTTAAAAAGCAGACTCGCTTAGCATGGTTTCCCCCAAGAGTGTATCAGAGCCTGGGCCCTCTATCTGCTCAATTTTAAACTCTGATAGGGGAGAAAGCAGCCCCATTCCTTAGCTGAGTAGTTAATGCAGGGGAAAGGAAATGGTGATAATTATGTGACACCTCTGATTGTAATATTCCTCACCCACAGATACTTACCATTTGGGAATTCATTTTATTTCATTCTTCTTTTGGAGAATTGTCAGATGAATAACACAGTTAAATTCAGAATTGTGCCTGTAATTACTGGAATGAACAAAACTGTTCAAGTTAGATTGAGAATTCCCCCATTTATCTTCTTTTTGCTACACTGCAATGAATTCCTATTGAGTCTTTAATATTTCAAGGGATATCTTCTTTTTGAACAAAGCAAGTGCAATACATTCCAACAGTCTTTTTATTATACCTCAGATCTTTGACTGAAGTCCTAATTGTTATAGGGAATTGTACATATATGTATGCTTCATTTTACATCCAGTTTAATGTCTTTTTTTAATGGTTCTCACATAATTGGATGGATCAAGATTTATTTTGTAACCATATGAACCCTATCAAATTTGTTGCGTTCATATTTATATGATACAAAAAACTGTGACATAATAAAAACACCAAACGATGATTGTTAAAAAGACTCTCCGCGAGCGGGAACATCAGTTTAGATGCTTATCGGCCTCTTATTAGCAATGCAGGACAATAAAACTCCAGCTTCCCCCTTGCCACGCTCACTACAAATTGCACCTTGCCACAGACTCAGACAATAAAAGGCAACAATCCTTGATACCATTTCTCTACATCAAAAAATCATGTTCCAAGAACAAAAATATACAATTCAGGATTTGCATGAATAAACACTTTTTTTTTTTTTTTCTTTGCTCACTTCTATTGCATATCCGGCCAACATATTCCTGGTTTGGTAGAAATATATAGTTTGTTTTGCAAATTATTAACTAAATTAAACTATTTTCTAGCTTATTCTGGGGGTATTTATCTGGCTTTTGTGCTTACATTACTTTAGGATACAACATTTTTTTGCCCGTGCCTGGGTTGGAGTTTGGTGGTACAGCAGACATCATAGTGCTTTCAGTCTGTGTATATTACGATATCGTACTTTTGTAAATAGTTTTATGTTCGTTTGCCTCCTAAAATACAACACGGCCAAGCCGTATGAGGTTGGTCCTTGACTTGAATGACTCATTTGTTTTGTAATTTAATGTGTATTTCAATTTTGTGTACACTGTATGTACATGTTCTGACATAAATTTGCCTCAAATTTCCACATGGTACAAGTTTCTTCTTTAATTGAAGTCTTCAACTTTGTGTGTGTAGTAAATCGTTTTTGAGATATTAACACTTTTATAGGACAAAATAGGTTGAAATTTCCATCTAGGGGGGAAAAGTGGAAAGGGTTCATGTTTTTGCCCTTGAGAACTCAAGGGAAAAAACATGAACTCAATACCTATGTGGTGACATTGTATGTCTAAGCATCTCATCTTGCCTGAAGCTAGATTTCCTGCACTATCTAAAGCAATGGTGCTCTTGAGAAGAGTAGATTTATTTGTACAATACTGTTAAACTCACTGTTTGCCCATTGCCAGCCACTAGCAGCCACTGAGCTTGGTTCTGCTCAAGGTTTCTTTCTGTTCCTTGTTGGGTTTTTCCTTGCCAGTGTAGCCCTAGGCTTGCTCTGAGGCCTGGGCTCTTTGTAAAGCTGCTTTTTTGATGTTATTGCTTTGCAAAAAGCGTATACAAATACAATTGAATTGAATTGAATGAAATAAGCTGGACAAGATGAAGATACAATTAATCCTTTCCTTGTGTGGGGAAAAAACTCATGATACTCTCACTTGTCCTTCATTGCCTTGGTACAATGGGACTGCAGACTCTGTCTAGGGTTGAGTGAATTGTCTAGTTCTACCTGTCCAAGATCGAGGGTTGAGTGGTCTGTCACGGTTTAACTCTTCTAGTTCAAGAATCTAAGTAAACAGGTGGTGCTGCACCAATGGTTTCAATGGCTAATGTCATTGACCAAAATGTTTGTTGTCAATAAAGAATGTTGTTATGCTCCTCGCAGTTGAGCTCTTTGATTTCACACTTTAATGCTTGAATGAAAGAATATACTTCCTTGCTAGCTTGGCCTTTGAAACCTTTTTCTAAGACACTTTGAATTTTGAAACTTTTTGAAACTTTGAGATTTGTGAGTTTGCTACCTGTTGCTTTGATTTCTCTAGTTCTAGCTCTGCAAGATCAGGGTTTGAATGGTTCTTCTAGTTCTATCCCTCCAAGATCAAAGTCAAAGTGAACTTTATAAAAGTGAGATCAGAGTTGAATGATTCTTTCATGTTTCTAGCCTGCATTTTTTCACAGACTTCTTTGGCTTCTCCAGGAGGACATAGATTCAGGACCTAAGTAACAATGCATAATTCAGGTCAATGCATCTGTAAAATGTAGGACAGTTCACAGGTGTACACTGTAGCATAGGGATCATCAAACCACAGTCCTCGAGTCCCGAGAACTGCTGTTTTTCCACTCTTCCTTTACCTGGGAGTCATGGGTGAAAACAGTCTAGCCAATGAGCAGCACTAATTAATCTGTTAATTTCAGGGTAAGATTTGATATTACCTGTTGTAGCAGCTATTCTTCCTTATACATTTCTATACACACTCTCAGAAATACAGGTACAACAATTGTCTAAAAATGTACAAATGTTGGGGCGGTACCCTGTAGGTGCATAAAACTGTACCCATAGCCAGCAATATATTATTTGTACCTTTTTTTGCTTGGACAATATGTACAAATTTGTACCCAAAGAGAACATTACTGTATGTTCAGGGTACACATGGGAAATGTAATCCTTGGAGAACAAAAATGTAACTCCACTGTCCGTTTATTTCTGAGAACTGTGTTCCATCACATTGGTATGGTGCTGCAGGTGCCAACGCCAAGCTGCGCTACCAGATCACGTCGGGGAACACGGGCGGGGCGTTCGACGTGGAGCCCGAGGTGGGTACCATCTTCCTGGTGCAGCGGCTGGACCACGAGAGGGTGAAGTGGTACCGCCTGCACATCCTGGCCTCGGATGGGAAGTGGGAGGACTACACGGCCGTGGTGGTCAACGTGGTGAACAAGAACGACGAGACGCCGGTCTTCTCCGTCAACGAGTACTACGGGAGCGTGACCGAGGAGCTGGACGGCTCGCCCGTGTTTGTGCTGCAGGTGAGCCTCTGTTTGTGCTGCAGTTGAGCCCCTGTTTGTGCTGCAGTTGAGCCCCTGTTTGGGCTGCAGGTGAGCCCCTGTTTGTGCTGCAGTTGAGCCCCTGTTTGTGCTGCAGGTGAGCCCCTGTTTGTGCTGCGGATGAGCCCGTGTTTGTGCTTCAGGTGAGCCCCTGTTTGGGCTGCAGGTGAGCACCTGTTTGTGCTTCAGGTGAGCCCCTGTTTGTGCTGCAGGTGAGCCCGTGTTTGTGCTGCAGGTGAGCCCCTGTTTGTGCTGCAGTTGAGCCCCTGTTTGTGCTGCAGGTGAGCCCCTGTTTGGGCTGCAGGTGAGCCTGTGTTTGTGCTGCAGGTGAGCCCCTGTTTGTGCTGCAGTTGAGCCCCTGTTTGTGCTGCAGGTGAGCCCCTGTTTGGGCTGCAGGTG
This sequence comes from Conger conger, assembly GCF_963514075.1. Lineage (NCBI taxonomy): Eukaryota > Metazoa > Chordata > Actinopteri > Anguilliformes > Congridae > Conger > Conger conger. Next base: position 44,690,109 of record NC_083765.1, on the reverse strand, counting down.
AGCCCCTGTTTGTGCTGCAGATGAGCCCCTGTTTGTGCTGCAGGTGAGCCCCTGTTTGTGCTGCAGATGAGCACCTGTTTGTGCTGCAGGTGAGCCCCTGTTTGTGCTGCAGGTGAGCCCCTGTTTGTGCTGCAGGTGAGCCCCTGTTTGTGCTGCAGGTGAGCCCCTGTTTGTGCTGCAGGTGAGCCCCTGTTTGGGCGGCTCACGTCCTGTGTGGGGTGGCACGGTGGGGGTCGCGCTGTTGCCTCATAGCATGAAGGTAGAAGGTTTGAATCCCAGTCAGGGCCTTCCTTGTGTGGACGGATGTTCTCCCTGTAACCGCATGTTTCGTTACATTTCTTGACATTTCATGCAGAGCAACATACAGTACAACAAAGTACAAATCCATAACCACATAGTGTGCTGAAAAGTATAAAAGTAAGTGCTAGAAGAGATCACATAGACAGGAACTTGGGCCGCTGTTTTGAAAAAAACTGCAATAAAACAGCTTTGGCAATAATAATGCTAGTCTTATATAGCTGTTTTTCCCCACAGTCCAAATACATTCAGGTTGGATTAATTTGAGACTCTAAATTGTGTGAGTGAATGGTGTGTGTGCCCTGTGATTGATTGGCAACCTGTCCAGGGTGTATTCCTGCCTCTCGCCCAATGCTCCTGTGACCCTGACCAGGAATAAACAGATTAGATAATGGATGAACTTGTCTGATCTGTTTGATTTATGAAATGAGTCATTCATAAATCAAACATTGGAACAGTGACGATGGCTAAAGGCTCTAAATAAGAGTCATGTTTAAAATGCACTCTGTCCTCTCTAGTTTGGACTGCAATTAATTGTTTTATTATCAACCGACTAATTGAGCCAGCACATTGGGAATATTTCTCTCCAACAGAACATCTCAACTTATTCGTATGTCTGTTGGATCTCACATAAATTGAAACATCAAGTTAATTAGGTTTATAATCTGTAATTAGTGAAGTAGAGAAAGTTTTAATTAAACCCAGCATAGCATCGATTCATTTTGTCTTCCCTTGTCATTTCTTTGGCAGGTTAAGAGTATTTTATGTGTCTGGTCCTCAAAGTATTCATCAGTGCTTTACAATACTTCTACTGTATTCTGGAATACTGTTGTGTAATCTGCAGAAAAAAGTACAACTAAATAATGAAATAATATGCTGAACTAAACATAAACTAAAATGTTTAGTGTTTAGTTTATACACGTAGAACCACATTTTCAGGTTTCCATTTTGTACACACAGATTTTGTATAGATTTTGGAATCAAAATGAATAATTATAGTGATGAATTAAAGACCTTTTTAATGGTTCTTGCTATCCCTGATTTTCTCTGTTCAACATTCAGACCTGAGAGTTAACAAGAATAATATTGAGGTCCAGGAGAGGTTCATAAATGTGCCACAGCTATTGGGGCATGAAGAGAATGGGGGAGAGGTGGTCCATGTTGAACCTGAATCTGCAGTTTTCACTGAATCTGTTATTTTTACACTGCTGATGTCCCCTGTGATTTTCCCTAACACTACCTGAAACAGGCAAAATGTAAAATCTGCAGTACATCGTCACCTCCACGTGAAAGTAGCATGAGAAATACATTAAAATTACATGTTTGACTGCTGTAGGGTTTTAATAATAATTTAGTAATCACTTAAAGGTCAGCGCTCAAAGTTTTAACGCTTGCTGAGTGTGCTCTCGGCTCTTAAAAGACGGCGTGAAGCACCCTTGGCCAACAGTGAGGCTGAAAGCCAGCGGTCTTCAATAATGAAGTGCTTCTCAAGTACAGGGAGAATACTCCCTCCGCTGCTTCTGCTGAAAAACCCGTAAACTATTCCGTTTCATCCGCCAGGTAACGGCAACCGACCCAGATAAAGATGCGGACCAGGAGTCCCTGCGATACTCTCTGCACGGCCAGGGAGCCGAGAGTGAGTTCATCATCGACGAGGTGACGGGCAAGATCTACGCGCAGAAAACCCTGAACAGGGAGGACCGGGCGGTGTGGAGGTTTGTGGTGCTGGCCACGGACGAGGCGGGCGAGGGCCTGACGGGCTTCACCGACGTCATCATCAACGTGTGGGACATCAACGACAATGCGCCTGTCTTCACCTGCATGCCCGACAGCTGCGAGGGGCACGTGCTGGAGAACTCGCCCCCGGACACCTCCGTCATGGAGATGACCGCCACGGACCTCGACGACCCCACCGTGGGCCAGAACGCCGTGCTCACCTACAGGATTATGGGTAACGCGAGAGGGGGTGGAGGGGCCAGCGCAGACCTGTTCAGCATTAACTCCAGCACGGGCACCATCTCAGTGGCTCTGCCCGGGCTGGACCGTGAGCGGGTGGAGACCTACCTGCTGGTGGTGGAGGCCAAAGATGGCGGCGGGATGGCGGGAACGGGCACGGCCACCATCCGCGTGACGGACGTGAACGACCACGCCCCTCGCTTCGCGGAGGGCCCGTGCCGGGCCCGGGTTTCGGAGAGCAGTGAGCCCAACGCGGCGGTGCTGGAGCTGACGGCCATGGACGCGGACGTAGGTGAGAACGCCCAGCTTACCTTCAGCATCGTGGCGGGCGACCCTGAGCAGAAGTTCTACGTGGTGAGCCACCGACAGGACCAGCGCGGCACGGTGCGGCTCAAGAAGAGGCTGGACTACGAGAAGGCAGCCGAGCAGAGGTTCAACCTCACGCTGAAGGTGGAGGACCTTGACTTCTCCAGCCTGGTCCACTGCCTCGTGGAGGTGGAGGACCACAATGACCATGCCCCCGTCTTCGTGCCCCACTTCTACACCCTGCCGCCCTTCCCCGAGGACGTCGCCGTGGGGACCAGTGTGATCAAGCTGGTGGCCAGCGACGGTGACTCGGGGCTGAACCGGGAGATCGTATACAGCATCACGCAGGAGACGGACCCCCACGGACAGTTCTCTGTGGACGACACCGGCCTGGTTACCGTGGCTCGACCTCTCGACAGAGAGACGACTCCGTCGCACAGTCTAATCGTCCTGGCGACTGATCAGGGAAGCCCGGCACAAACCGGTAGTGCCACAGTCCAGCTGACTCTGCTGGACGTCAACGACAACGGGCCGGAGTTCGAGGTGGCCTACATGCCAGTGGTATGGGAAAACACGGCCGGCCCCCAGGTGCTGTGGCTCAACCAGACCTCCACCCTCCTGCACGCGGTGGACCGCGACTCTCCTGAAAATGGGCCCCCCTTCTCCTTCTCCCTGCCCCCAGAGCTCCGGCACAACCGTGACTTCCACCTGCAGGACAACGGCAACAACACGGCGACCGTGACCGCCCTGCGAACATTCGACCGCGAGCGGCACAAGGAGTTCCGCCTGCCCATCATCATGAGGGACAGCGGGCGGCCCAGCAGGACCGTCACCAACACGCTGACCGTCACCATCGGAGACAAGAATGACCACGCCCACCTGGCCGGGGAGAAGAACATTTACGTCAACAGTCACAGAGGTGAGCCCCCCCAAAGGCAGGTGTATAGTTAAAAAATATTGAACTATACACAAGCACAGATCCTGCACAGCACGCCCTGAGTAACTGAGTGACTGAATGAGTGACTGAGTGAGTGACTGAGGGAGTGACTGACTGAGTGACTGAGTGACTGAGTGACTGACTGAGTGTGAATGAGTGACCTGTATTGGCCACTTTCTACCCCGGGCTGCATGGCGTGCCTTGGGAAAAGCATTTACCTTTTCGAGAGTAGGTTTTCTTGAATGTTTTTTTTCTAAAGTCAGTGTTCTGAAACTCCATCACTTTCCAGTACCAGCAACGATTGTAACTTCAGCATTACAATGTTCAGTCCTAATCATGTTCTGATTACATTTCTGTGATTGTTCACCTAAAGGATGTTGCTTTTGTTGTGTGTGGCTGTGTGCATCAGTCTGAGGCAAAAATAGTCTTTGTTGAATCGCGGCAGAGCTGAGAGCTTCTGAGGCAATTGGAGAAAATGGGGCACAACTGCTTGGAAGATGTTGCCTAGGAGGTTCATAAGCTTTAAAAGCTCTTGAAAGTGTGTCTTTTATCTCAAAGTTCACTCCTTGAGTGCCGATCTAAACTTGGAACAAAAAAACAAACAGGCAGTGTGTGCTTTCAGTGGGAGAGCCAGGTGTCATAAACCCCAAAATCATCAGTTATCACTGTCAGCTACACACTTTAGTGGAGAGCAAAGCAACTTGATTGGTTCAAACAAGTCTCTGACTGACAGCACGTCGTAAGTCAACCCATTATAAAGTTCCTGAAGCCTCACTGTCATGTCACCACTACCCAGAATTCCTTTCTCACTGACACAGAATCATCACCCAGGATTCTGCCACCAAATTTATATTTGAACACCATCCTTAAATTTGACTCACAATTCAATTCAAGCAGAGGAAATAATTAATTATAAATTAGAGTTATTAATGAACAATTAACAAGTAATTTTGGTCACGGTTTACAACAAGGTGCAGGAGTTGGCATTAATTAACGTCATTGTTTACATGAATTAATTGATGTACAAATGCATTAATTAAGTATTAAATTAACAGTAGTTTTTTTGTGATCAAATATTAAACATTTTTTATTCAACTTTTAATTAGTTAATGTATTTCTTAACTAGATAATGTATTTCTTAATGCATTCAAAATAAAATCACAGCATGATGCACATGAGAGGGTGTCTTAAAGTTTGTCTGAGTCCCGTGTTAGCAGAAACATTTATGAGGTGCTAGAGACCATCTGTTGAAGCGCAAGCTCGATCCAAATGCTCCCTGACTGAGTGAGCGTTTGGGTTCAATTGGGTCATGTTTGGGTTGAATGGCACAACTACCTAGGAGGTCCATAAGCTATAAAAACTCTTGAAAGCGGGCAAATTATTTTCTCATAGTTCACTCCTTGAGTGCTGATCTAAACTTGGAACAGAAAGTTGCCCAGTTTAGATCAGGCCCCAGTTGTGAAGTGCTCTGGGTCCCTGTTGTAGATGTTCTCAGGAAATGGCGGACTAGCATGGGCTCAATCCAGGCTAATGTTCTCCTCTTCTCTCTGAGCAGGGATGATGGCGACCACAGTCCTGGGGAAGGTGTACGCCCCCGATCCTGATGACTGGGACAACAAGACGTACGTCTTCGAGGGACACGTGCCCAAGTAAGAGCTACTTATCTTTAACCGCCAAGCTCACAGGCAGCGGATTGTCTTTAAGGGGTCACATTCATATTGCACTTCTCATGATCTCCAAGCGCTGGTGTTGCTATGTCCTCGGTGTCCTAGGCACACCCAGATTTTGATTGGTCCACCAAAAAAAAACAAGCTTTGTGGGTAACATTAGCTTAAGAGTTTCATGTTTGTTCTATGATGTAATTACACCCTATAATATCTCAACCGTTAAAAATGTAATGAGTGGCTATATTGCAACTACAATGGTTGTTGCATGCAGGCGCGCTAGTGTGTAACTGGAATGGTGGCTGGTGGAATGTGACTGTTGTTGTAGTTTAAATATCTACAGCATCAGTTTTTTAAAGCGCAAAACAGCTTAGAAATTCACGGTTGAGATTTATGTTGTAGAACAAAATGTGAAATGTGAAACCTTATTTTGTTGAGAAATTGAAAATCCCTTTGCAAAAAAAAGCATCGGAAATCTGCCAAGGGAGCAGGGAAAATGCGAATTCACTTCCCGGTTTTATGACTACAAACACCCAATGAGCACAAGCCAGAATCTAGTCCAGGAAGGTGGAAATCTACATTTTGCGTTTTGATATAAACACATTAAGTTAACCCCAATACCTGGATATAGCCTGGCTATGTCCTAGTTGACTAGAAAACTTTCACTGTTCAACCTAGTGTAGCTGTTCACCTGAACGCCAAGGTTGTGTTTCACTGACTTTTCACCACAGAAATTTTCAACAACCTCCTTTTGGTAGGTTTTCACTATCTCCTCCCCCACCCCTGGCCCAGGTGTAAATCCGGTAAACCCATGATTGCAATTCTGGCTCCACTACTGTCTCCACGGTAACGGGGGGGGGAACCTAACCTAAACTACCAACGTGCAGCAGCTACCACTGCGATGCTTGGCAGCCATTTTATACTTGAAAGTTCTCCACACATTAACTGGTGTTTTGAGGGAGGAAATCATTGAGTCAACTGAAGGCCCATTGCAGTCTGTAACTTAGGTCCCTGAGAAGCAAATACGTGATGAGCTCCCTCGGCTGGGAACCTTGGTCTTTAGCTCAAAGTGCTAACCGCATCTCCGCTTGTGTGAAGCCGCCAGAGGAAAGGCTGTGGTTGAAACTCAGCGGCAGCAAACCCGCACATAGCGATCCCGAGGCGGGCGGGCAACGATAGCACCGCCGATGTTTCTCACCTAAACGGAGCGCGGATTTCGTTTTAAATATGAGAACGAGCTCCAAAAAAAAACCCTCACTGTGTGCCTGGGCATTGATGTCTGATTCCCCCCGAACACCGCGAGTGTCACGGTGGGTAGAGCTGGAAGGCTCGGCTGAGAGGAAAGAAATCTGTTCTTTTTATCGGGAGTAACAGAGGAGGGCTCACAAGAGCTCCCTCCAGTCAAAGAACCGGCGACAGTCATGGTGTTATTTATTTACGCATTTATTTATTTATTTTGCCGAGACGCCGGCGTTTAATCTGTGTGCTTTATTAGCAGTATGGCAGCTTTTCTGTTGCGATCTCGTCTCCCTCACCAGCGCCCGCCGCACTCCGGGAAGTGCCTTATTATTTCTGTCCTTCACAGTTACACATTTTTACAGCACAAAAACATCAGAAACCTGAAAAAGAAAGGAGGAACAGACGTATAAATATCTGCTTTTGGATCTCCGCCAGTCTTTGTCGCCTAAGTAACTAGGCGTTTAGCATCTTAAATGTTCTGCCGCAACCTGCTTGCAGAGAAACAGAGTCTGGCTTTGAGGGATGTTTGTGGCGGTGGTGTAGTGTGGTGGTTAGGGGACTGGGCTCACAGTGCCAGAGATTGCTGGTTTCAGTCCCTGCCGGGGGGTGCCACTATGCCCTTGAATGAGGTGCTTACCCTGAATTGCTTGTGTAAAATATCCAGCCATATAAATTGATTGTATGTAAAAGTGTAATCTGTAAGACGCTCTGGATGCTGAAATATATTGAGCTGCAGTGCTGAGGAAGGTGTGGTGACCTTGTTCTCCTGTCCCTCCCTCCCTCTCTCTTTCTCAAACCCTCTTCCTCCCTTCCTCTCTCCTTCTCCAACTATCTCTCCCTCTCCTGAACCTTCAATCCTCCTTCTGCTGGACCCTCTCAAATATACCTTTCATTTCTCCCTCTCTCTATCTTAAACTCTCTCAAATCTCTCCTTCTCTCCCTCCCTCTATCTTAAACTCTTTCAAATCTTCTCTCCTTCTCTCCCTCCCTCCATCTTAAACTCTCTCAAATCTTCTCTCCTTCTCTCCCTCCCTCTATCTTGAACTCTCTCTCGTAATCTCTTTCTCAAATCCCCCCCCCTCCCCTCCCTCCCTCCCTCCCTCCCTCCCTCCTCTCTCTCGCACAGCTACTTTGTCCTTAACAGAAGGACGGGCTTTCTGATTGCCAAGGAGAACGCCCCCACGGGAAGGTACGAGTTCAAGGTGCGGGTGTCAGACGGGGTGTGGCCAGACGTGGTCTCCCGGGTAACCGTGCACGTCAAAGAACTGCAAGACGAGGCCATCTACCGCTCGGCCTCACTCCGCATGGCAGGTACTCCAGCAGAACCAGAATTACACTCATACTTACGGTCTACGCTCACTAATTACGCCTCGCACATTACCTATCAGTCTGTCTGTCTAGCATCACCATCTATCTTCTACAGAACAAGAGTCCTGTTCTATATTTCGGATTCATCTTTACAGTATATCTGTCTGTCTCATCACGATCCATCTTCTACAGAACAATAGTCCTGTTCTGTATTTCATATTGATCTTTGCAGTATATATGTCTATCATTACCACCCATCTTCTACAGAACAATAGTCCTGTTCTGTATTTCATGTTGATCTTTACAGTATATCTGTCTGTCTCGTCATAATCATCCAGCTTCAATAGAACATCAGTACTGTTCTGTGTTTATAGCTGTCTTTCATTTATGCCTCATGTATGTGAGTTTGTGTACCTTTGATATATTGTATGCATTTGTTTGTTCATTGTGCCATTGTCACCCATGATAATGTTGGCACCTGCTAATAATAACTACGGTTATTGTGTGATGAGATGACAGATTTGTCTCTTTTGTGGACAAAGCTATGCTATGAGTCATCATATAAAAACAAGGTCATTGTTATATAAAATATATATCACACTGTGTGTGCATGTGTGATGGAACAGCATTTAGAAGGCTGATTTCAAATGTGTAATTCATGAAACGGAGCAAAACTGAAGAATTCTCCTATTTTTGATGTTGATGTTATTGTCATTCTCATTGTTGATTTATGACTGGTCTCCCTTGTAAAGGAGAGAATTTGGTCTCAATGGGGCTTTCCTGCTAAAATAAAGGATAAATACCATAAATAAGCAAAATAAATAAGAATGACTCCTTATAAAACCATGGTCCTTGACATAAAAACAGATTACCAGGAGTCATATCACGCCTGTGTGTTGTAAATTCACTATTTATTCCAGGCAATCACCTCAGAATAGATGGCTTGTGTCAGTGGAAAACAGGACAGCTAAGGCCAAAATGCGGCTAAACTTATACAGCAAACATGCAACTCCATTTTTCTGTCCTGGTTCGATTACCGCTAGCCGCAGTATGAACCAGCTGAGGTCTACAGTAAGGGCTTGAGGTCTGGGGACCGCAGCTCAATAGTGAGTAATTAAAAACATTGGTGTAGCTATATTATTAATCATTTTAAACATCTATTGCTATATTATAGGGGAAAAAATATCTTGAAAGCGGCATGCCCCCTCCCCATAAGGAAATGGCGTTCAATTTCCTGGCAGTCATCTAATATCACTTTTTACTATTGGGGAATTAAACGGAGGGAGCAGAGGGTAATATGATGGCCATCAAGCATTCTCAGAGTTTCATGCGTTTGGGGCTTCAAGGCCCACTTTACCGGTGAGTTATTTCTTAATCGAGTAGCTGCTAAAGCTAGCAATGACATCACCTTATTTTTCAACAAAATAACTGCAGGCTTCCTGTGCTATGCGCCTCCTCCCCCCTGTTAAAGCCCCATGCCTGCCTACTGGCGGTCTGTAGCATAGCGGCTATGGTACATGACGCGGGCCTGCAAGGTTGGTGATTCGATCCCCGGTGCAGCCACAATAAGATCCCCACAGCTGTTGGGCCCTTGAGCAAGGCCCTTAACCCTGCATTGATCCAGGGGGGATTGTCCCCTGCACACGGAGCGGTGGGCCGCCAAACTCGGCTTTGGCAGGACTGCGGTCCTCGGTTTTGCAGCGTACTGATGCCACATCAAGGTCCGACACCTAAGCATCTCGCTGTTCTTCATCAAAGTTACCTGCAAAGTTTTTAAAGAAAAGTCTTGACAAGCACTTTACCAGACTGGCAGTTAAGCTGTGTAGGCCCATTTGTTGAAGAAAGAAAAAAAAGAAAAGAAAAATACTTGGCCAGCCTATTACTGTATATTGATATTTTATAAAGATATAATGCACTGCAGTTTTATGAAATAATAAAATTTTATTTTAAGGTGTGCGCCATCATTATTTACACATGCAGGTTTTTTTACGGCCCTCTTTTATGGCCGGCCCACGCTCATCACCAGCTGTAGCCTTGTCTTTATAATTGGTGGTTTAACGCGGGATCGTTGTACCGCGCGATTCTGCTGCGTCGTTCCTCCGGGGGGCTAACCCCACGGCGCTAATATCTCACACCTCAGTACCATTTATTTATTTATTTATTAATTCATTTGAAGGAGGACAATGCTCATTAATAACGTTTCTGTAAATGCGCTAATGAGTTAGCTGGGGAGGCTAATTTTCACCTGCGGCCCCTGGGCTACACGTTTTGGCTGTGGGAGTGAACCGGGACCGTGTAAGACAGGGGGAGAACCTGTAAACTCCACAGGAGATCCTGAAATAACCGATTCCTACCTCAGTTCTGGGAGCGTGTTGGGTTCTGCTGTGTTGTCCTGCAGGTGGATAAACCCGTATATCTCACACCTCAGTATCTGGTAATCCTTGGCTCCCCAAGTTCTGACCACTGCTTGCGAGGGGTCTCTATCAGCTGAAATAACCGCTTCCAATCTCCAACGAGCTGTTTTACAAAGAGTTTAAAAGCACACTGGAAAATTAGCTCAACCTGGATTCTGGGTAAATTAGAATGGCGGGGGCGGGTTCTGAAGTACCTGAGTTAATTACCGGATTGGTTGGCACAAAGAGAAGCGCACAATGCGGTCTACAGGACGGAGATTAGGCAGGCCAGCCCGGAGCATTAGCCATTGTGACTGACTCCATCAGCGCTCTTTCAAAACATTTCTGCTGAATCCTGCTCTTAAAAAAAAAAAAGATGTACTTATGGTATTATTGTCAGCCTTCTTGACATTTGAAATCTCATTTTGATGACAAATCTGGAAGGCAGAGAGGACACATAAGTCTGCGAGTTGTGCTGTGCGGAGATTTAGGAGCGGGCATTTTCCCTCCTCTTAGGAGCCGGGAAGATTGATTGTGAAGCTGTGAAAGCTGTGAGCTGCTGGAGCGCGAGTGAACAAAGTCGTTAACACCCAGGAGCGGGGTTACCGCCGCCTGAAAGCTCGGGCTCTGAGGGGGGGCGGGGAGGGGTTGGGCCAGGGGGTAATTACAAAATCAACACCAAAAGTTTAGACCGAGCCGAAACACCTGGCTGTTTCTGCATGTTTTTTTTTTTGTTTTTTTTTGTTTTGTTTTAAAATTCTCATCTTCAATATTAGGTGTCAGGGGCTTGGCAGTCGGGTGGTGTGGCGGGGTGGTGGTGGTGGGGGGGGGGCGCACTAGATAGAGAAGGGGAAAATGCCTCTTGTGTTGAGACAATCAAGTAAGAGCAGCAACATCAATTTGCATTCCCTCGAGCGGCGGTTATGAGATCAATAAAAAGAAATTGAAAAATGATTCGTCGGGGGCTGAGATTTAACACTGTTGCGGTCGCGTCAACACCCCCGGCTCTAACTCAAAGCCCTGTCAGCTCCAGGAGCTCATTATCTTCCCTTCCCTTCTTTCGTCTCTTCCTGCCTCTACCTTTTCCTCGCCTGGCTGTGAGCTCTGTTAACCCCTGTTTGCTCAGACTGGCTCCCTCTGCGGAGTGCCTTTTAAGCCCTTTGTCCGTTTTCTGAGCCTTGCCCTGAGCTCTGCTTAGCGTGGAGGTTCCCCAGCTGTTAAGGAGGTGAAAGTAGACCTGCTGGAGCCTCTGTCAGGACAGGTCCGTGGGGTGACGTGTCAACTGTCAGCGTTTGAAAGTGAATTGTTATACATGATGGGGCAGATTTGCTCCCTCCATCCTTCCATCCTTTTGATCCAGCACCATTCTAGCACGCCTACGTCCTCTTAACTGACTGTGAAAAGCTTTCAAGTGTCGGTTTCCTAGAATGTTTCCTCAAAATTCCAAGTGAGTAGTAGAGGTATTTCTGTGGAATGTAGGGAATTGTAGTCCTGTTGTAGTCCTATTGTTGCACCACAGTGTTCTTGAACTCCATTGCTTTCCAGTAGTGATTGTTACCTCAGGACTGGAATGTTCAGTTCAGATGTTAAGATCATTCCGATGACATATTTGTGATCTTACACCCTAAATTCTTTTTTTTTAACAAATGGCACACAGATGAATACCGCCACAGGGATACTGATCAGAAGGCGCGATATCTTAAACGGGAGATGACTTTCCGTATCCGTGGGAAGAAGGGTTAGGGGGGAATGTGTCACTTCCAGCTCAGGGGATTTAAATGCCGGGGAGGGAGGGGACGTTAACGACCGGCGTCTGTTCGCCCGTCCCTCGGGAATTACGACGCCTTCTAATGGCTCGTTGGACGGAATTCAGGCAATTAAAAGCGTCTTGGGTTCTCAGCAAAGTCATTCACCGTAAAAACGTCTTTTTTTTGTGCCTTAGAACTGTCATTGACAGCGACGCCACACTGCCAACTCCGATCCAAGCTGGGGCCTTCTAGAGCCGTTTTCCGCAGACCTTAATTTAACACTATTATACAGTGTTATATAACGCTCCTGCTCCGACCTTGACCGGGAAAGGGGAATTGTCATGGAAATGGATTGCTTATCCATGTAAAGGGAAGTTTTGTGTGTCCGTACTTTTTGGGACAAGGTCAGCGACTTTCCCGTTTGAACCTGAAAAGGATGGCTCACAGCTCACAGCTCACAGCTCACAGCTCTTCACTGCTGTGAAGTCATTTCAAAGAACTGTAATGATGCATATTTTACAAAGGCTTTCCTTTGCTCTCCTGATACCAATCGCATGCGCTTCGGCTTGTCTCTTGCAGAGTTGTTTATGAGTTTATAAGCTATCTCCCGCTTTGAGATAAAAGCGTTTGTGAGGTAAACGTGTGGTAAACGTGAGTTGCACGTGTGGTCGCTCGCTGACGGGGGGGGCGGGGTTCTGTGTGTCCTCTGACCTCCAGACATCATGGCGACGGAGTTCCTCGCGCACCAGGGCGGTGGGCGGAGCCAGTACGAGCTGTTCCGGGACTTCCTGTCTGAGATGCTGGCGGTCGCCCCCGGCGACGTCAACGTCTTCGGTCTCCTGGACGTGCGGGAGCGGACGCTGGACGTGCGGTTCTCCGTGAAGGGCGCCCCCTACCTGAGGCCGGAGAAACTACATGGCTACCTCGCCGCGCACAAACAGAAGGTACCTCCCCACTCCATCCCATTTCCATGACAACGTAATGAGACAACCAATCCAGAGCCTTGCCTTGTAACACCATAATGTCCAAATATAGCCTTCCAGGCCTGTAATACTGCTGCTTGTTCATCACTCCCCTCCAATCAGATTTAGACCTTGGGGCTTGAGGTAATAAGTGGCTAATCGGTGACAGTCATTCAATCAGTGAACTTTTAGCAGGAGAATGAAAGCAGCCCTTCTATTGGCCTCGTGGGCCTGATTGGAGTATCTAGGCTACAACCCAACCCGATGTAATGAAATACTCCCCAGCATTTGCATACGCTCCCCGTGTCCGGACACTACGCCGGGCCGCTAATGCTCGTAAATTAGCGCGATGTGGCACGGCTCTGGCGCGGAGTCAGGGGCGGCTGCCACTCGAGGCGGGGAGAGAATCGTAACTCAGGCACAGGCGAAGGGCAGGCCGGCGGGAGGCCGTCCCCATCTGCGTCAGTGTGATGAAGCGCAAAGAAACCGGAGAAAGAACCGGTCAGATCGGGAAATTATTAAGAGGCCGGGGCTAATTCCGCGCGCGTACAACTGACAGGTCAAATTGTAGGGTCTGGGAGCCCATAGCGAGGCTGTATCCATGGAAACCATCCTCTTTAAATCCCTTTCTCACATGGAACCGGCAACGTTTCTGCATGTTGATATTTTATATCTGTGTACCCTTTCTGTGCCTTTTTCCCGGGAATGTTGCTGCTTTATTTTCCGTGTTTGAGCTGTGGCGGAAGACTTCCCTAGATCATTCCCGGTCCCAAACCGGTAAATTGGGGATGGAACATTTTACATGGTAAACGTAGGTCCACCCTCTAAATATGAATCAAGCTAGAGATTATAACTCATTTTATTTCATGCAGTATATTTTAATGGCAAACGTGTTTCGGCTCATGCCGTCTTCAACGCCGTTCAAAGATAGTTAGCAAAAGACGGACGATACAGGAGGTGTTCATTACATTACATTACAGATATTTAGCAGACGCTCTTATCCAGAGCGACATGCAGCACAGTGCCTAAGCAGGTACCAGTGTGCCGGTGAAGACCCAATAGGGAAGTGGCTGAAGTGGTCACATAGTGTTCACCCCCCAAAACACCTGAACAGGGCTAAAGATGGTGAGCAGTGGCTCCTCTGTGTTTGGCTGTAAGCCCGTCGTTGTTCACGGCCCTGAAGGTCCCCAGGGTGTGGGTGTCAAAAATCTAATATCAACCAGGTACTGTTGCCGCAAATATGAGGATATGGCAATACATTAAAAAAAATACTTTGCTGAGAAATATATTTATTATAACATTTTGAAAAATGTTCAGATATTTACAGTAGAGTGCAGCATATTCAATTTCCACCAGGGAGGTCCGCTGTAATATTAATTCATTCATTCATTATTCTAACCCGCTTATCCTGAACAGGGTCGCAGGGGGGCTGGAGCCTATCCCAGCATACATTTGGCAAAAGGCAGGAATACACCCTGGACAGGTCGCCAGTCCATCGCAGGGCACACACACCATTCACTCACACCTATGGGCAATTCAGACTCTCCAATCAGCCTAACCTGCATGTCTTTGGACTGTGGGAGGAAACCGGAGTACCCGGAGGAAACCCACGCAAACACAGGGAGAACATGCAAACTCCGCACAGAGAGGCCCCGGCCGACGGGGATTCGAACCCAGGACCTCCTTGCTGTGAGGTGGCAATGCTACCCACTGCACCATCCGTGCCGCCCCACTGTAATATAATATCAGATAATATCTTTAGATATTTTATTTAACTGTTATTTAACCAGGTGAGTCCCATTGAGATCTCTTTTTCAAGGGAACCCTGGCTAACATAGCAGTGTTACAAAAACATAAAAGCAACATGAAAAACATATAGTAAAATATCATATAATATGCAGTGAATTAGTGAATACTCTCATCGGTGAATACAATTGAAGTGCCGAATTATTATAGCACTAAAAGTTGTTTCCTGTTATTCGGGGCTGGTATGTTGTCCAGTGATTGTGGTTTCCATGGGGACAGGCTGCGTTTTGTAACTGTAAAAGCGTCTCTCTCTCCTTCCCCGGCGTCCGCCGCGCACGGGTGCTGTGTTTTTGTTTGTCTCGGGGAAGCGGTGTTTACCGTCGTCCTCCCGCGGCGGGTGACGGGAGGCGGGGAGGAACGGAGCGCTGTGTTCTCGGCCTTTCGTGTCTGCTCCTGCGCGTTCCACGCTGCCATCAGAGCAGACGCAGACGTGGGGAGCGTTCGGATGAAGGCAAAGGCCGGAGAAATTAATGTGTGGAATCTTAATGCCTCTAAATATCAGACAGAATACTCTCTCTGCCTCTCTCTGCATTGCTCGCTTTCTCTCTCTCACCCTCTTTTCCTCTGTCTCTGTCTGTCTCTCACTCTCTCACTCTGTCTCTCTCCCTTTCTCTCTATCTTTGCCTCTCTCTGCATCGCTCGCTTTCTCTCTCTCACTCTCTCTTCCTGTCTCTCTCACTCTATTTCTGCCTCTCTCTGTCTCTTTCTCACTCTATCACTGCCTCTCTGTCTGTCTCTCGATCTCTCTCTCATGTTCTCTCTCTCTCTCTCTCATGTACTCTCTCTGTCTCTCTCACTCTCTCAATTCTGTTCATTTCAATTCAATTTGCTTTTTTTGGCATGACACACTACATTTGTATTGCCAAAGCATGCAGTATTAAACAAAACAAGGATGCACATCTAACGCTGAACAACGCATAACATCAAAGAATCGAAATGAATAAAGAGTAACCACACTCTCTCTCTCTCTCTCCAACATTCCCTGACTGCTCTTGTTTTGAATTTTGAATTTAATCTCAGTGTTTTTAGAGATGAAAATGGAGAAACTACAGGTGTGTGTGTGTCTACGTGTGTATGGGGGGGGGGGGTTGCATGAGACAGAGACAGAGAGGGAGAGAGAAGGAGAGAGAGAGAGAGAGAGAGAGAGAAAGAGAGAGAGAGAGAGAGAGAGAGGTTGAAAGTTGAATGTAAACAGCACAGTGGGGAGCAGACTATCTCACTGTAGGTTTGGGTAGGGCATAATGTTGGGGAGTCTGTCACTGATGTATGCCTTTTTTTAAATTGCCATATGTAAATTGCCTTTTTGCTTACTCTTATTAATCATTAGATGGCACAACTTAATTCCACAGTATCTTCTCAATAATGTAGGCTAAATATCATAATATTTGTATACAAGAGCTGTTCAGGACAACTCACCAGGTTAAACCCTTCAAAAATCTGCACACCTATCTATCAGAATTCCTTCCATCTATCCTCTGCCCTGTCTGTCCAAACCCCGTCCATCTTCTGCTCAGCCATTTATACAAATGTTTATGGCGAGAACGGTTGACCTTCCTGTCTGTCAGGATTTCGCTGAATGTGTACCACTGGCTGGACGTGAAAGAGAATCATGTTTGTCTTTAAACAGCGCTTTGCTGGACACAGCTCAAACGGTCATGACGTGAGCTGTGAATCAAAGCTGGAAGTCCAGATGCTCCCTGACTCACATCACAAGTCCTCTCCCCTTACACAACTTCACCAACGAGCCTCACACACACACAGTGCCAAATTATCTGTGTTGCTGAGTACTGCTTCACACACACACGCACACACACACACTCACACACACACACACACACACACACACGCACTCACACGCACACGCACACACACTCACACTCACACACATACACACACACACTACCCACCAGATAGCTTCACTGCACTGTGTTCTTCATCTTTTAACATGAGACAGACAAAGAAAATGAAAGAGAGAGAGAAACAGTAAGACCATCCTCACATAGACCGGAGATATATTTGTTTTTATGAAAAAAACATTGTCATGGTTTTGTTTTAGTTTTGAGAATATTCACTGTCATTTTACTGTACAGATGGATTTCAATTTATTTCTGATGCTTTGGCAATATTTACATACAGTATGCATTTCCTGCCAATAAAACTTGAGAGAGAGAGAGATGCAGAGAGCAGGCACAGATGGAACTCATCACACACCCATCCATTATAAATAGTGGACTACATCGCCCCTCACTCCCCCTCTCTCTCACACCCTTGCACTTCCCATGCGCATAACCCCACTGCCTGCTGGGATATGTAGGAAGCTGATTTGTCATACAGGTACAGAGGAGCTGTTGCCTCCTCGGCTGTCTGCAGTAAAGGGGTGCGAACACTAGGGGGGGGGGTGAGGCAGGTATAGAGTGCATCCGGAAAGTATTCACAGCGCTTCACTTTTTCCACATTTTGTTATGTTACAGCCCTATTCCAAAATTCCAAAATTAAATTCATTTTTTTCCTCCAAATTCTACACACAATACGCTATAATAACAACGTGAAAGAAGCTTTTTTTAGATTTTTGCAAATTCCACCTGTGGTAAATTCAGTTGATTGCACATGTCTATATAAGGTCCCACAGTTGACAGTGCATGTCGGAGCACAAACCAAGCAAGTCAAAGGAATTGTTTGTAGACCTCCAAGACAGGATTGTCTCGAGGCACAAATCTGGGGAAGGGTATAGAAAAATTTCTGCTGCTTTGAAGGTCCCAATGAGCACAGTGGCCTCCATCATCTGTAAATGGAAGAAGTTCAGAACCACCAGGACTCTTCCTAGAGCCGGCCGCCCGTCTAAACTGAGCAATCGGGGGAGAAGGGCCTTAGTCAGGGAGGTGACCAAGAACCCAATGGTCACTCTGTCAGAGCTCCAGCGTTCCTCTGTGGAGAGAGGAGAACCTTCCAGAAGGACAACCATCTCTGCAGCAATCCACCAATCAGGCCTGTATGGTAGAGTGGCCAGACGGAAGCCACTCCTTAGTAAAAGGCACATGGCAGCCCGCCTGGAGTTTGCCAAAAGGCACCTGAAGGACTCTCAGACCATGAGAAATAAAATTCTCTGGTCTGATGAGACAAAGATTGAACTCTTTGGCGTGAATGCCAGGCGTCATGTTTGGAGGAAACCAGGCACCGCTCATCACCTGGCCAATACCATCCCTAACTGGGAGACTAGTCAGGATTGAGGGAAAGATGAATGCAGCAATGTACAGAGACATCCTGGATGAAAACCTGCTCCAGAGCGCTCTTGACCTCAGACTGGGGCGACGGTTCATCTTTCAGCAGGACAATGACCCTAAGCACACAGCCAAGATATCAAAGGAGTGGCTTCAGGACAACTCTGTGAATGTCCTTGAGTGGCCCAGCCAGAGCCCAGACTTGAATCCGATTGAACATCTCTGGAGAGATCTGAAAATGGCTGTGCACCGACGCTCCCCATCCAACCTGATGGGGCTTGAGAGGTACTGCAAAGAGGAATGGGCGAAACTGCCCAAAGATAAGTGTGCCAAGCTTGTGGCATCATATTCAAAAAGACTTGAGGCTGTAATTGATGCCAAAGGTGCATCAACAAAGTGTTGAGCAAAGGCTGTGAATACTTATGTACTTATGTACTTATGTGATTTCTTAGTTTTTTATTTTTAATAAATTTTCAAAAATTTCAAAAAAACATCTTTCATGTTGTCATAATGGGGTGTTGTGTGTAGATGGAATTTATTCCATTTTGGAATAAGGCTGTAACATAACAAAATGTGGGAAAAGTGAAGCGCTGTGAATACTTTCCGGATGCACCCTCGCCCGGGGTGGCACACTGCCATAGCGGGAGCAGAGCAGCCATTTTGGAGCGAGAGCGGAGTCTGGTGGCTCTGAAGGCTGACTTTGTGCGGGCACTGGCTTTGAGGCGCAGGTACGCGCGATTGAAATATCCGTCTCGCTCAGCAGTGCTTTAGGGGAAGTGAGAACAGCAGATGGATCAAAAGTATCACTTCCCACAAGCTTTTAGGGAGCTTTTTTTTACCATCTTTATTCTCGTTTTTGATTTATTTTTTTCTCACCACAGGTTCAGGTTTTAGAAAAAGAATCGAGTGACAACAGGAGTCACGTTTAAACATTTTCTGCTGGTATTTTTGTATTATATGTTTCCCTATCTGATTGTGGCCCCGGTGTGATTGTGGCCCTTTTTGATTGGGGCTCTTTTTGGGGCCCCTTCATGGGATCTCTATTTGTTATTTGGGGGGACCCTAATCTGCAGGGACCCCAAAATTGCAGGAGACCCCTAATCTGTGCCTTAATTTTCCTGACCAGCTGCAGGGTTAGTCTTCATACCCAAAGACTCCACTAAACCTAACGTGGTTAATGAAACTCACTCCATTTAAAGAGTAGGGGGAATGTGCTATTTATTTGGAAGGCACAGTGGTGTAGTGGTCAGCACTGTTGCCTCACAGGAAGGTTCAAATTCCAGCCGACCGAAAACTCTGTGCGTGGAGTTTGCATGTTTTCCCCGTGTTCGTCCGGGTCTCTTCCTCCCACACTCAGACGCTTGCATGTCAGGTTAGCTGTGCTCCTGCTATTGCTCTTGACCAAGGCACTGGCCTCAGGGCGCTGCAATGTGGCTGCCCACTGCTCCTAAGTAACTAAGATGGGTCAAATGCAGAGGGCAAAGCACCGCACAAGGTTCAATGAAGTAAACTATTGTTAAAATTATTGAAATCCTCCTCCTACTGATTTCCGTTTTGGAATTCGTCCCTGGTGGGCTGTGTGAGTGTGAGTGTGTGTGAGCATGTGTGAGGGTGAGGGTGTGGTGTATGTGTGCAGTGTGTGTGTGTGTGAGTGTGAGTGTGTGTTTGTGTGTGTGAGTGTGAGTGTGAGTG